>NW_012115110.1:2245953-2282884 GCF_000951035.1 Colobus angolensis palliatus
ATGGTCTCGATCTCCTGACCTCATGATCCACCTGCCTCGGCCTCCCAAGGTTATATGTTTTGAGAGATGGTGGAAATCTCACTTTACCAACAGCTGTGTAGAGATTTGAAATTAAATGGCCAACAGTTGTGGATACTGAAAATTAAATGGGATGGGGAAAGTTGGCAGCAAATATCCTTTAAAGTTATTGCTTATTTTCTTATTTGTTTTACAAATTAGCATCATTCTTATTTCATATTTGAGAAAATTATAGCAGGAGAAGGTGAATATATTTGCCCATGACAACACAAATAGCATCAGAGTTAGGATTTGAATTCAGTCCTCTGGCTTCAAATCTCACTTTTGAACCCCCAAGCAATACTAGCCATCTGCTACTTTCTGTTACCTAGCTACCCAGAAAGTTAATTCCAGACAAAGTTTGTGGACACCAGCTCACTTACTGTAACCACGAAAGCATGCATACCAAGTTGCATCTCAAACCAAATTCTCATTTCTCTAAACTCACTGTGCACAGTCTGCCAATCTCCTCTTCCAGGAAAACAGCCTTCCCTCCATACTCCCTCCCACTCTTTCCTCCTCCTCCCTCCCTCCCTCCTTCCTTCCTTCTTACCTACCTTCCTTCTTTTTTTATTGTTATGACAGTAATTTTAAACTTCTCTGACAAGACCATTACAAAACTGAAATTCAAAAAAAAAAATAGCTAACTAGAATTTTTAAATAATGGAAAAAAACACAAACACTTACTTCCAAAATTTTACCATAGTTGGAAGATATTATTTTTAATACTGTCTTTAACACTTTAAAAATAATTTCATTCCCTTAATGGAATAGGAATTTCTCAAATACGGTACATTATCCAGAAGAAAGGGGCTTTAACTGGGCAAGCATGGATCTCTTTTCTATTCTCCTTACAAATTGCTTTACGACAATTTCTAGAGACAGAAACACACTGACGTGAAGTTTGAAGTGTATGTGTGTGTACGTGTATATGTATGTTTATGCATGTGTGTATACATGTTTGTGCATTTATGTGTGCATGTGCATGTGTACATGTGCGTGTTTGGAGATGTTCTTGACATGATGTTTTGTAATCACAATTCCAAACATCAACGGAAGGATTTTTCTGGGCATTTCTTGCCAACAAGTTGGAGAACAATGACCAGAGGGAAAGTAGGGCTTTGCCACTACCTCCAAAATCTCCAGCTCCGCTGTTAAATTCCATTTGAAAGATGCCCAGGAGGAGACCACATTTCTGGAGCATGGCATGTAGGATCAGGGCTTCCCTTGGAAAGTCTTGCCTGGGAGTACTGTCCTGCCCTCTGAAGCCACCTGCCCCTGCAGAGGCCCTGCCACTCATTATGAATCCCTTGGTGGAGATAGATTAAGATTTACTGGGTCAGGTACCACTCGCCTTTTTAAAAAAGGATGTTTTAGAAAAAGGGTTTTAGAGAAAAGGATATTAGTGTGGAATTTTCAACCTTTTAAAAAACATACCTTAATATTTCATTAAATCAAAACATTTAGTTCTATTTGTTTGTGTTTGTTTTATATTAAAAATACTTCAGAAACTTTAACAATATTTGTTTTTTAGAAAATCGGAATCCTGAGAACGGTTACTTTACAATATAGAGGCATTTGGTTTTACGGTTGCCTTGTTTACAGTAAAAGCAAAGATATATGTGTATATATGGTTTTGAATGCATTTCTTTGAAAGGAAAAGATGTGGAGTTTGAATATGGGTAATGTTTGATGATGAGGTTAGACTGGAATCGGATGTAGGGTGTTTGGAGATAGAGGTGTTACCTAAGTAGGTGATAAGGTTTCAATCTGGGGTTGGGGTTGAAAGTAGGAGCTGGGCTCACAGGGTGGGGGGTGATTAGGTCAGAAGTTGAGTTGGTGATGGGCTGAGAGAACACTTAGAAGCAAACTGATGAGTTAGGGCTCAGGCCTCCCTTAAAACTACACGGTTTCCTTATCATCCTTATTGAAGTGTTCCTTTCCTGAGAGTTCCTTCTGCGGGGTCAGGTATCATCCTTGAATCAAGCTTGTGATCCAGTTTAGTGGTTCAGGCATTTCTTTTATTTTATAAAGAAAGATCTCTTTTCCCTTGACTTCTGGATAGCCACCTTTCCCCACGTCCATAGCGGAGGGACTTCTTGTTCCACTTCTCCTTGTAGTTTCCTGTTTTTCCTGTGATCTTCGCGAAGCAAATTTATTTAGTGGTTTCAGTTATCTTAGAGTCTTTGATTCTTACTTAAATATTGTGAGTGAAATATGATTATTTTCCTCTTTTAACAGAGATAGACATAAAGCATCAGATAACCCAAGGTCATAAAGAAGGTAGAGTACACATAGTTGGCATTTTATTTTAAAAATATGTATATGTACATGTATAAAATCTGTAGTCAAAAGGGAGGAAGGAAGAAAGGAAAAGACAGAGGGAGGGAGGAAGGGAAAGAGGGAAGGAGAGAGGGAGAAATGGAGAGGAAGGAGAAGGCACAGAGAGAGAGAGAAGGAATAATAAATTATACCAGGTCTTCTGAGACCCAAATCTCTGATTGTTCAGTTGTACCTGCAGCCTGATGATTTCCTACATCACTTTGTTAGCTATGATTCAGTGAGAATTAAAGCAGTGACCCCTGTTATCTAAAATATCACCACCTATAATGCACATATTTGTAAATGCATATAGGAAATGCAGAGATTTAAATATAATATGCTAGAAACATTAAACCAATATATAAATGGAAACTAGGAAAGTAAGATTTAACTTTAAAAGGAAATTTTAAATCTCGCTATGTTATTATCTACTTTAGGACTCTTTAAATATACGTTGGCTGGAGCCCTGAGAAGTATCTCCCCATTACCGTAAATTCCACTTAGATCGTGATGGGGATTAGTGTGAATCAAAAACCAAGCCCTCCTTCCATGTGGAGTGGCAAACCTTCGCTGCAGCCTCATTTCCACTAATCTGAGGCTGCTGTGTGATCTTTGATCACACCAAGTATTACAGATGGAAAAGTACTCTTCTCAAATCCCCAACGTGTTTCCAACTGTCAATACAATCCTTTTTAAGTGTCAAAAGCAATTGCTCTGGTTTCTACTTATACTGCTAACCATAGCAGTACATTTCAGTACTTCTAAAGCAAAACAACAACCAAATGGCATAACTGCAGGCCAGAATTCTGACAGGCACATTCACCCTCTGCTTTAAGGGCATTAGGAATCCATTTCTAAAAATTGCCATTTATGTTAACTGCACTTTAAAGATTAGGTATTTCACTCTGCAATACCTTATCTGGGAGGCAAAACACCCCCACTCCAACCCTTGAATTATACAAACAAATCACACAGGTTACATGTCTAGCTAGATGTTTAAATCCACACAGAAAATGAAGCATTCCTAGAAAATGCAATAAACATTTTAATATTTGGAAGCATATGAACAAAGGATGTCTCTCATTTAAAAGATGATCTCAATGAAATTGAATTCATCCCCATAAATTATACAAGACAATGGTTTGCAGTAATTGATGTAATAAAGTGGTGGGTAGAAAGAGTCACAATTCCCTACAATAGATAAAATAAGCAATTACTCTTGCTATCAGAATGGCAGCATCAATGGGAACATTGTCTGTGTCTGAACACAACCCAACCAACCCTGCTGCATTTAAGCATCAGAGGCCATGGCCTTATTATCTTTCCAGGATGTGCATGTATAATAAGCTTCTCCAACAAATGAAGGGGAGATGTTTCTGGCAAAATGAAAAATGGTGCTAAACTATGTCCAGATGATTAATTCACAGAAACTCTCCATCACACAGCGACGACATATGCCCATCTCCTCTGTTGTCCCCTTGGAGATTTTCCCACTAAACGTATGTGCATATTTTTCATGGCCACTGATATTTGAATTGCAGCCTGCTCCCATGCAGAACATGAAACACTTCAAACTGCATAATGCTGACTAAATTATAAAGTCTCCAGTGGCCTGAGGTAGCAATAGCCATAATAATGAGTGTGCTTAAGTGGTTTCTGTAGATCTCCCCGCCCCCTTAACTTTAATGCCTTGACTTATCAGGTTTTTTTTCTTTTTCCCTACGTAACATTACTGACCACTTTGTGCTGGGGAAATGCAATGGTCTCTCATTGTATAATGACTGTGCAAGAATAGAAAAGGTAGTGGTGGGTGGCTGACTGATACTCGTGTTTTAATTAAATAAAGCGGTCAGCTGGCATGTTTTCATCCGTTGTCATTCCATCTTGTTTAAATACAGATAATGCAAGGATTTCTGCACGTTAAAGTGTAGCACTTACGTTACTTTAAATGATATCATCCATTTGTGCACCTAAGTTGCTGCATCAATCCTGAATAATTTTCATAATATAAGATATTTTGCATTAATTATTTTCTGAAGAAAATGAAAAGTGCAAAGAGCAAATACATATATTTAATACTTCAGTAAAAAAAAATTATGTGTTAAAATGTTGATGGTATTCTGGTTATCCCAGTCTCTTTTAATGGTTGTGCCAATTGAGGCTCCATTTTTAGCATGGCATGGGATGACACAAAAAGTAGTTTAATATTGGGAATTTATGTAACCCACTATGTGCCAAGCATTGGTAAAATAAATATTTTCCAGTTTTCATAAGTCTTTTATCAGATTAAAAACAGAAAGCACTATGTGCCCAGAATCTGAAAAAAGAGAATCTCTCCTGGTTGGAAAAAGAAATGGATTCGATGAAGGTGAAATGAAGAATAAAATTGAAAAAGGTATTGTATCAACCTGGTCCCTCTCAGTCCATGGCTTGGAATGGTCAGCCCAGCCTACATGTCAGGAGCTGGATTCGAGGCTGAGTCTCGCTAGTGAGGTCTCACCATTCACCCAGCCACAGCAACTCTGTCAAGGGTGGGGGCACATGCAGGTCCTGCATCAATGGACCTGGAACCTAGGAATTGCATTGGGGAAAGAGGTACGTTCTTCCATTGGAGGCTGCCAAGGTGATAAAAGGTAAGGCTGGAGCAATTGGGATTCACTTTTTCCTGCAAATGGGAAGACCTGCTTGTATGTAAGCCACCTCAAGGAAAACGGACCTTAGAGAAAGGTGCAAGATTTTGACAGTGACTTTCCTTGTGTCTTCAGGTAACTGTATCCCGGGATGTTTCATCTGTGTAAGCCAATAGGTTTCCTTTTATGCTTTAACCAGTTTGAGTTGATTTTCTAATTTGCAATCTAAATACTTCTGACTCTTTTGGTCCCTTCTTCTTTACTTGAATCTCATGAGAATCGGTGCTAGCTGAGAGATCTCGGTTGTCATAATAGGATAATAAAGCTGCAGTTACCCACTGGGAGCAAAGCACGAGAAAAACTCATCTCCCCCCAGTGCAAAGGCAGGAAGCAGCCCTGGTCCAAGCCTATGAAGACCTAGAATGCCAGATGGAAGGCATTGGTGAACCAGGGGTATATAACAAAGATTTCCAATAATAATACCAGATGCTTAGAAAAAAATCCAGATTTTCTACCAAAAACTAAATGTTTCTGTCTTTCATCCAATTCTCCCAGCATGGCCTCTTTATGGATTCTTAGAGTGGTATCTACATTTATTCATGGTATCAAACAAACAAACATTCCTGCACATCTGTCTGAGAAGTGAGGGTGGAATGCAGGAACAATTCTATCCAAGGCCATTTAGGGACACCAACCAAGAAAGGAAGACACATTTTTTGTTTAGTCCTAGGGAAACTCTGTCCCTTCACCCTGACTGCTGTTAGCTATGAAGTTAGTACAATAGCTTTCATCAGAGGACCCTGCCGTCAGGATCTGGCCACTGTGTGGTAGAGGTGAGAATAAGTCAGGCCCAGGAGTGTGCGACCAGATGCTATGAAAAGAGCTGCAAGCTCTACTTTAATAAACTTCAGCACTAAGACATAGAGTTACAAGTGAAGAAGACAGTAAGGTTGAGCAGACACAGGGTGCGAGGTGGGATTGGGGCACTGAGGCCCTCACCAAATTAAAGAAATAATTTTGCTTCTACAGGTCTCTACACACTCATTCCTAGAGGGTTTTGCCCCCAAAGATGAATAAGGGCCATTTAGCCAATGGTTCAGCTAATAAATCTGTCCAAGTTCTGACCCAAGGCTGGCCGTGATGCACTCCTGCATCTCTTGTGCATTCTTACTTCCTTTTCCTCTCTGCAAACTGCAAGAATTTTAAGAGTTAATGCCCAGGTGTGGTTGACAAGGTCAGGCAGAACATTTGCTTCTTTTCTTTTTGTATTAATGTTTTCCTTTAAATAATCATTACATGAACATTAACGAAAAAAAAATTAAAAAGCAAATGGCACTAAAGGGAAAGCAGTGAAGACTCCACATTTTGCCACCCATGGGCTGGACCCACCCATAGTCTTTCCCTCAAGAGAGGCATCATGGCCGCCAGTTCTAAGCAGGAGGTGGTTCTAAGAAAGATCCCTAGAAGAGGCGTTGCTGGGTCAAAGGGCATGTGCACTTTCAACACAGAGAGATATTGACAAATCATCTTTCATAAATGGTATTAAGTGTTACTTTAGATAAATGTGGAAGAGTGACTGTTCTTCCACATTCACCAAGAAAATGGCATCAATCTTGTAAATCTTTGCTGATCTGATCATGTGAGAAGTATTTTACTTTAATTTTACTTTGCATTTATTTTAATGAATAATTTGATTGTTTCACATATAAAAAGATATTTAAATTTTCTTTTCTAAAATCTCTCTTTTTTTATTGTATTAATCTTTATCTTACTGATTTATAGAAGTTTCTTATATGTTAGTCCTGTGATATGAGTTATGATTATTTCTCCCTATTTGTCATTTGGCTTTTGAATTTGTTTATGATTTGTAACCATGAATTGTTTATTTCATAGAATAAAACCTATCAGTTCTTATCTTTCATGGCTTCTGAGTTTTGTTTCATGTTTAGAAATCTTTTTTATTATGTGATAATATTTAAAAATCCATCATGTTTTCTTATAGCATTTTTATTGTTTCACATTACTTTTTCTACTAACATTTTGTGCATTTGGACCTTATTTTGGTGAAGGATATAGGGTAGGATCCCACTCTGCTTTTCAGATGTTATCCAGTTGTTCACACAGCATCTAGTGAATAATCTATATTTCTCCTAAAAATAGTACCAAAAGCTTTCCTTTGTGATATTACCAACATCTTGTTAACTAACTTTTCTCTCACATAGTTTCAGTTGTATCTTGTGGACATATATTTTATTTAGATTTTGTTTCTTGTATCCATTATTATTCTTTTTCAGTTTCTGAATTTAAAGCATTTAGATAGAACTAAGTCATTTCATGTACGGAATAATTTTTACACTTTATTTAATATTAAAACTCACTTTTGCTAGCCTCCAAGAAAGGGAAAGAGAGCTTACATGCAATATTTATTATGTTATAAAACATTATGCAAAATGTTTTATAGAATACTGTCGTATCCACTGTGGTCATTAGAAACAATTTTAAGGTTGAAATACATTTATACTGTGTTCTCTTTTTCCCCTTTTTTTGAAGTTGAAAAGATAAGAATCATTTCCTATAAAATCTAGGTAACATTTGAATGTCTTGTACTTCATCATTCCAGAGGCAAGACCCAGAATCAAGAGTTTCTGATACATTGTTGTGGCCCAAATCATTGTAAAACAAAACTAAAATTTTACATATATCTACAAATTGAAGGACTCATAATTCAACCTTAAACAGGATACACTGAAAAATGAATTATCATTTCTCCTCTCTCTCCGTGTTAGCTATAAAGGAGGTCCTGATGGCTATAAATTTCAAATACAGGACATTGTCTGGGCACCTGTGGGTGGCCACAATGGCATTTAGATGCACAACCAAACAGAAGCCCAGCTTATATTGGGAAAAGGAACAAAGCATGTTTCTGGTGGCTAAAATTGATGCACAAGGTGACTGAGTTTTATGTCTTTCTCACATGTGCAAAACAAGCAGCTAAACAGTCAATCATAACCACACACTAAAAATCTTTAAAACTGTATGGATTTGAAGATAGATCCAGAAAGTGTAAAATTGTCTGGTATATTCTAGACGAAAGAAAAATAACTCAAACTGAAATTTAAGATTCTTTTCTTCAGAAAGAGCCCAGTATTTACTCCTTTTTTTCGTAATTTAATGCCAATGATAAACTAGAAGTTTAACTCATAGACATGACTTCTCTCATGGCAGGGCCTGTAGTCATTCAAAGTTCCTGATCATGTCCCACTGCACCACGTGTATGATTATCTCTGAAACCTGAGAGAGGCTATCAGTCTGTGGGATAAGAGAGTCCCTACAACAGGGAGAAAGCCTGAGGAAGCCTACATCCCTCTCTTGTGGGTGAGCATGAAACATCTCCTCCAGAGTTTACGAATGGTAGAATCCAGGAGAAAACAAGTGGATGGAAAGAATAATGAAGAGGAGGGGAAAGACTCAGGTATAAAGGCCGAGAAACAAGTGGAATAAAGGATGGTGCCCCACTGGAGGTAAAACGATAAGTCAACTGTGAAGATAAAGTGAAACTATTCATTTAGTACAAAAAGGGAAGGAAAATAAGAAAAAAAAAGGGGGGCCAAGAAAAATTAAACAGCAAACATATATTTAAATTTAGCCATGTTAATATGTACATTAAATGCAAATGATTTGAACAGACAAATAAAAGGCAGAAATCATTATGAAAAAAGCAATCTGAATTTTTTAAGGATAGTATTAAAAATAAATAAAATATATATAATGCATACACTAAGCAAAAGAAAGCTGAAGTGGTTACATTAGTCTCAAAATACATTTTAAAACAAGAAATAGAGACATTTCATAATTAAAAAGGAATATATTGATAAAGATTAGTATTGCATCTAAATGTGTGAGAATTAAATATTAGAGCTTCAAAATAATAAAAGACAAATGGACAGAACCAAAACAAACAGAAAACTCTATAATTATAAAAGTAGAATTCTGCACTCCCTCCTTAATAATCAATAGATCACAGACAGAAATTTTATAAGGATATAGAAGACATAAAAAAGCACTATGTGACCTAGTTGATATTCATAGAAACTTACAGCACTCCACTCACAATAGCAAAAGACAGATTCTGTTGAAGTATATGTGAAACGTTTATTAAGGCATACAATATTCTAGACTATAAAGCAAATCTCAACACATTAAAAAAATGCAATCAAAGTGTAGTCTCTGCCCACAGTGAAACTAAACTTAAAATTAATTACAGCATTTAAAAATTCTCAAACAATTGGAAATTTAAAAAATCACACTTCTCTATATCCTGGGGGCAAATAAGCAATCAGAAGTAAAATTAGAAAATATTGTGAGTTAAATGACAATATAAAAGAAAAGAAGAAGAAAGAACAATTACATATAAACATATGTGGCACACAGCTAAAGCAGTGCTAAGAGGAACATTTATAGGATTAAAATTCTTACATTGAAAACAGGAAATATGTCAAATCAATAACATATACCTTAGAAAGAAAGAAAAGGAATGGCAAATTAAATTTGAAGTGAGTTCAAGTAATGGTAAAACGAAGATAAACAAAAAAAGCAGCCACAATGATAACAGGGAAGCAATAGAGAAAATAAATAAAACAAAAAGCTCGCTATTTATTTATTTAGAGATGGAATTTCACCCTTGTTGCCCAGGCTGGAATGTAATGATGTGATCTCGGCTCACTGCAACCTCTGCCTCCCAGGTTCAAGTGATTATTCTGCCTCAGCTTCCCAAGTAGCTGAGATTACAGGCACGGGCCACTACACCCGGCAATTTTTTGTATTTTTAGTAAATACAGGGTTTCACCATGTTGGTCAGGCTCTTTTCGAACTCCTGATCTCAGGTGATCCACTTGCCTCGGCTTCCTAAAGTGCTGGGATTAAAACAAATGGAGGAATATGAGTTTTTCAGGAACTGGCGTGGGTAAAGATGGATTTTCTGTAGATCAGAAGGAATGCAGTTTGAGCATGATCTATTCTGTGATCACCAAATGGATTATGGAGAACAGGTTTCCCAGGTGCTCTTTAGTCCAGTTTGTGTGGCTGTTGGGGATGAGATCTGAGTCTGTTTTTGATGTTTTGCTTTAAAACAAAATGCTCTAAATTGTGGCTGATGCTAGCTATGCTAAGTTCTAATCTCAAATCAAATCAATGAAGAAGCATCACAATTCTTATCAAAGTTAAGAAAGACTTAAAACAAGAGCACTATCTGAGAAAGATTATAACACACACATAAAAACCAATGTGTTGATGTGTATCAAGCTCATCCAAAATGGCTCAGGTCCTTTGAAGCTGTAAGCCTTTTCCTTTTATAGTGCTCAACAATTAGGCCAGGTGCGGTGGCTCACACCTGTAGTCCCAGCTACCTGGGAGGCAAAGTGGGAGGACTGCTTGAGCCCAAGAGTTAGAGACCAGCCTGGGCAACATAGGGAGATCCTGTCTCTACAAAACATAATTAAAGAAAAAAGAAAGAAAGAATTAGAAACAAAACAAGTGGAATTTTAAGCATCAAAATGTTTATAGAAAAATTATTTACAATAGTAAAGAGTGAACACTCAATATTTGACAATTGTATATTGGTCATTGTGTTGGATCCATTAAATTGAGAATCTAATAAAATAAAAAATCATCATGTTACAGCTTCATGGAAAACTAATGTGAAAAATTACATAAAATATGACATCAAGATTATAAAACTATGTGGGGAAAAAAGACCTAGAAGAAATCCCTCAAGCTATTAAATTAATGAGTCATATGCAGTAGTCTTAAAGCTACTTTTAATTTTTATCTTCAACTTTATTTTGCATTTTCTACACTTACATGATAGTTATTTTTATGTTAAATCTCCCTAAAATAATGCCAAAGTAAATGAGGAAACCAAGTGAAAAATAATTACTTATTTATCAATCACTTATTTATTTAGTTCTCAGTGATTTTTGAGTGTTTATTTGTAGAGATATTATCCAAAGAGTACTTCTTTACTACTAAAATTTACATTAAAATGAGTAAATCAAGATGAGAAAGAAAAACTAAATGATCTAATTCATGTACCCCATCATCTCTGATGCACACTCTCTTCGTTTATCTCATATTAAGCTAAATTTTAGGAAATATGAGTGATCTAGTTACCTGCAGAAAAACTCCCCTACAGGCAGTTTATAATGTATTTTCTAGAGTGTGTGAATAGGCCCAATAACTTCAAGTGTGTCACTTTAATTCCTGCCAAGCCCTGGAAGCGACATTATTGAATGCTGTGTGTGTGATTGCTAAGAGTCAGGTTCCAGGCTAAAGACCTGGGTTCAAATCCTTATTATTCCTTATTAGTTCTGGGGCCTTGGCTGAGTTACTTGAATTGGTTTTCCTCTCTGACCTTCACTTTTGGCACCTGTAAAATGGATATATTAATCCTGAACTCCTTGGATGGTAGTAACAATTCAAGTAAAGAACTTTTGAAAGTGCACATGGGCACACACACATACATACACACACACATATAGTTATCTTTAATTAGAAAATCTGTGGTGCACTGCACAAAAAACTACTCTTCATATCATTTGAAATAAAATAATACAGACTGATGTACATTGTGTATGTGCTATGTGCCAGGCACTATATGCATACATAATTTCCTTTACCTTTCATGCCATGTTCAAGTTACAAAAGAGGAAATTGAAGAACTAAGGGAGTGAAAAAGAAGTAGCACCCATCTAACACAATAATAAAAACAACCTGTTAGATACAAACACCGAAACAAACAGACCCATCTAACACACCAACAGTAACAACCTGTTAGATACAAACACTGAAACAAACAGACCCCTCTAACACACTAATAATAACCTGTTAGATGCAAACACTGAAACAAACACCCATTTTAAACTGTCTTCTCTAAGTATTTTCTTTCCCTTTTAAATCACTGCTTTCATGGTAAGAGTTCTGAATACTTAGCAACACAACTGTAGTGTGATAATAAGAGAAAAGAGAGGAGAGAGACACACAGAGAGAGAATGAGAAATTTCTAAATACCAAAGAGAAAAGTTTCAAGTTGTATAAAAAATAAATACTATTTGATGATGTGTGTTACTCAGAATCATAAAATGATCATAAAATGAAAGTTCAAGCACGATAGCAATTAAACCAATTATCTCCATCCAGTAATTATTTTGGTTATAAAAAAAGTATAAGATCTAGCATCAGTTGAATTTTATTTTGATTGTGCAAATTTTAAAGAATAACTGCCTATATAACCAATGAAATGAATATTGGCAAAACTCTAAATTTTTTCTTATATATGAAAATGATCTCCAAACGTAAACATGCACTATTGTACAAATGCTCACATTACCTGCATTTCATAGAGATTAAACAAAAAATATATTTTAAAATGATTTTATTTGTCAATAGAAATATTTTTTCCACACTAAAATATGTAATATGTGATGATTATATTTTTAGATGAATAATATAACTGAATAACACTTTTCAAACTCCTGATTTTATGTTTTGTGATTTAGTCATTTGAAAGCTGGCTTCTAGGTTTTCTTTATTTTGATTCGTGACTTCAGTGTCTCTCCAGGGCTGGCCAACGTCACTTTGAGAGATGAGTGGTTCACATGAAATAGGTATGTTTATGGCTACATTCTAACAGCAAGCATGCAAAGAAGAAAAATAAATTGTTCAATCTCATATACCAATTATATGAGTGCTGATTAAATTTGCCTAGTATTTTCCTTCTTTCCTATGCCATTCAATTATTATTGCAAGGAAACAGAATAGTCTTCTAAAATTAAATATTACCAGAAGATGTCCAATCTCTTGTTGATCCTCATGTGAAAGATTTTTACATAATTAGATTTTTTCCCAAGTTGAATTGTTCAGTTAATTTTAAAAGGTGACAGATTTACATCATTTTTTGTACCAAATTACACAATGAAAACCAGCTATTATGTATTTTTCAAATGCCTGCTCTTCGTAGAAAACATTTCTCTTTAAAATCAGCTACTGCCTTGTTCACTACACTTCATTTATGCCACCACTTTAAACCAAGCGTTCCGATTTATTTAAAAATATCTGCCCAGTTAGCCAAGCTGGCAGCCTGCTCCCACCTCAGAGCCTACTGGTAAAGCTGCAACATTTGCCTCTTATAGAAGAAAACTGCACCCTCATCTATACATTTAACTCCTAAGTTAAAAATTTCCTATATTTAAGTATCATAGATCCTTTTTGCTAGAAAAAATTTTCATTACAACTTTCCTATTAAACATTTTGCAAAGCTTTCATGGTATCTCTTTTACAAAACAAATTACCTATATTGAAGGTATCCTGTGCACTTGAGCACTTCTGTCTTCAATATTTTAACTGCTCAGAGTTTGTCTATAAATGATGTAGCAGATCAATTTCACATATGGTGTTATCTTGATAATTTTAGTTGGGAATCTTTTCTCTTTTCTTTCTCTTTACTTTTTGCTTCCCTCTCCCCCCACCACCACCTTCAACACCCTGTCCCAATTCCAAGAAATACAGTCATTTCATCAGTGATTACACTTATAATTTTGTAAGTTTTTATTGTGCTTGTTGTTTTCATTTGATACTATGTTTTGGTTAAAGAAGATTGCTGGTGTTGCATGTATCAACTTTTGAGTGATCTGAGGTTTACACCCAGGCATACACACGAGTACTTCTTTAAGAATTGCATTACTGAAACAAATATTGCAATCTAAAATCTGTTTAAGATACTCATATTATTATCCATTATGGGAGAAATTATCTCAGTTTTTTTGTCATATTATCATCCAATATGGGAGAAATTATCCCAATTTGTAAATTTTTGTCAATGCAAAGACAATGATACGGTAACTAAACCTTTTTCCTTCTGTCCCTCTGTACAAGGCAGCCTCCCCACACTAGATTAATAAACTTTAGCGAAGGCCTCTGTGAAGTAATAATGTCTAGCTGCCTGAAGATTGGTAGAGGTGTGCTATCATCATGTTTCAGATGCTTAATTTTGGATTGTTTTGCCAACTGAGATGGGTTCACATAGTCAATAGTTCATTTTTCAAGGCATAATCTTCATAAAGGGTAAGAATTAATGTTAAAAATAGTAGCAATATTTACATTTCAAATAATTTACTTGATACTTTCGTTATCATGTTGGGGTCACCTTCTTCATAATCATAACGAAGGCATCACTTTGTTGTAACATGGTTGACAATGGGCCCATTCAAAGACATTTTCTTGTAGCTTTTTCATGTGTAGCGTTTTAAGAATTTATTCAAGTTCCAACATTTGCAGGACTTTTGAAAACAAATTTTCCTTGTATATGGGCACCACTGAGCTGCAGTACGTCAAAATACGATGTATGCAGAACAACTAAAGCAGCCTGTGTCTTGTTAGTGGTATAACCCCACCATGCTCGGGATACCTGAGTATCGTTAATCATAGACCATCATCTGACCTTGACAAACGATGGGCCCAAGGTCAACCCACATATTAAGTTCCAATGAAGCTAAATTGCCTACTCATTTTAGAGATTAAAATAAATACAGAAAAAGGTGTAGAATTTTTTTCCTGGAGCCCAGTAGATTCTGCAACTTAAGTGACGTTCACATCCTACTGTGAAGCCACTGGTCTAAATCTCTCCATACTAAATCTAAAGTTTTAGATTTTTGATCTCCATAGTTTAAAAAAGTTCTCACATCTACAAGCTCTGGGCTGGAAATTCTGAAACCAACAGGAGTCAACAATGGACAGTCCAATAGTAGCTCAAAAATGCACATCACTTTATTCCTTCATTTGAAGCAGATTGGAATATTTTTCTACTGATTTTTAAATTGTAGTAGTTCCATCAAAGAAGGAGTCTTTTTGCTGACGTGGTGGCTCATGCCTGAAGTCCCAGCACTTTCGGTGGCTGAGGCGGGCAGATCACCCGAGATCAGCAGTTCAAGACCAGCCTGGCCAACATGGTGAAACCCTGTCTCTACTAAAAATACAAAAATTAGGCTGGTGTGGTGGTGCACGCCTGTAGTCTCAGCACTTTGGGAGGCTGAGGTGGGCAGATCTCTTGAGGCCAGGAGTTTGAGACCAACATGGTGAAACCCTGTCTCTACTAAAAATACAAAAATTAGGCTGGTGTGGTGGTGCACGCCTGTAGTCTCAGCTACTGTGGAGGCTGCAGACGGGGAATCACTTGAACCTGGGAGGCAGAGGTTTCAGTGAGCCAAGATCATGTCACTGCACTCCAGCCTTGGCAACAGAGAAATTCCATCTCAAAAAAAAAAAAAAAAAAAGGGTGGGGGAGGGACTTTTAAATTGTTGACTTCTCACTCTTTCTTTATAAACTACTTTGGAATGGTGGTTTCATTCATTCTCATACTTTTCCATTAAAACAGTCCTTAATCTGAATATAATCAGGGTTGAGATTTAAATAGAGGAACTTCTAACTCTTTTTTAAAATGAATTTTTAAAAGAAGGTAAAAGAATCAAGGGGAAAACTAAAGAGATGGCCCTATTTCCTACAGTTAAGCATGCCAATGAAAGGACAGAACATATGGGTGAAGAAAACTTCTCAGCAGGGTCAAATCCATAGGAGATTCTCACTGCTACTGGATCACGCTGTCCTCCAAAGACAGCCCGCTCAGATCAGCTTACCATAGTTTATGTACTTTATAAACTGAGCAAGATAAATAGTGTGTTAAGGCTTTATGGACTTGTTATGACAGCTAATTTCGTATCGCCTGACATAGTATCTGAGCAAATGTACAGATGTTCATTCATTTTCACTCCACTACAGATACTGTAAATTGAGTACCTCTGTAAGTCCAGCCTTAACAGCTGACAAATATCCCTGCTACCTAGAAGAATGAAAGTTGTAAGTCACTGGACTTCAACCAGGAAAGTTAGCAGGGAACATGGGGGCCCATGCATCTTTTTAATGACTGTACTGCAGAAATCTAGTGTGGGTTTCCTGTGACAGTCTACCTGGTAGCTCAGAGGACACCTAATGAATCAGCCATCACTTTAATTTAAGTGACGTAAGGCCTGATAAATGAGGGGCTGCTGGCATGCCTTTGAGTTATCAGCCCCTCCCTGAAACCACCCATTGTGACCCAAACCTCGCCTTTGTTTTCTCCTTTACTGTGATCCCTTCCTAATGTTAAAAGGGTCAAATAGCTGTTACTGAACACAATGGTACGCAGTCCTTCCTCAAAGTGTCACATGGCACATGACCCTAGCATATTTTCCTGCTCTTGAAGCTGACCAACTATTCTAAAGGGATTGTTTCCCAAATGTTACTCTCTGCAAAACATGCCAGTATTTATTTGATTCTTATCCACGGGCTATTTATGACAGTTCACCTTTGATTTGAGGCTGATTAAAACATAAACTCCATGATAAAATGCCAGTTTTAAATCTTTTCCATTTATTAAAGGGAATGCGGGAGTATCTCATAGCCTGTACATCAATAATTCCATGTAGCTATTCAAACTGCTTATGATTTCCCATTTTCTTTATGATTCTTGATTCCCAATCAAGAATCTCATGGTTCTTGGTTTTCTTGTGATATATTTTAAACATCCTTGAAAATAAAGAATTTTAAAGAATATAAATGATAGAACTCATTACATTACATATCTATATCATGTGCATTTTTGTTTGCTTTGAGTGTATGGTTTTAAAATGTTTATGTCGTTTTAAAGAGTAAAACAATAAATCAGTATTTTCAGATGCTTTTTCAGATTATCACGTCCACATTTGGTGTGTGTGTGAGGGTGTGTGGGGCTTTTTTGCCCTCAGCTATAAACCAGAGGAAAGCAGAGATTAAGGTAATTGTGCTGTTGTGAGGTTTTTTTGTTTTCCATTTATGTATATGTTGGTGTTTGTTTTTATGTATATGTTTTACGTATATATTTTTTAATGAATTGTGAAGAACAGAAACCAACATCAAAAAAGAATTGAGATTGTAAATTGAGCCCAGTATTTGTATTATTGTGCATACAATGTGAATAAAGCAAATTTCTTGTCATCATGGTGCTTCCTTTTACTAGACAAACAATGAAAAATTAAACATATACTAAAATCTGAATTTCTTTAAAGACAAAGCAAGGTAAGATAATATAAAGAGAATATGGGTGACTTTTCGTAGGAAAGTAAAGGAGAATATATATGTGCACAAATGCAGAAAATAGTGAAAAATTTTTTTAAAAATATGAGTCATCTTTTTAAGCAACAACATTTAAAGACAGCATTTAAATTGCAAGTATCAAGGTTGATTTTACCTCTGTGTCCCAATATAACACATAACCAAATAACACTTTAACATCCATCTCAAACTTTTTTTCCATTTCTAGTTTGCGAAAATTTGTGGAAGCATCCTTTTTGTCCATTTAGTAAGACAGTATTTCAACTAGGCAAAGAGGAGAGATGTATCTATATGCACTTTCATCCATGCCACAGTTGATTTTATGCTGTTTTTTTCCTATTTCTTTTCTTATATTCCTGAGGAAATATTTTCAGAAAGAAATTTGGAAGGTTAAATGATATCTCTATGTTGAGCACCAATGGAGATGTTGAAGGAGGTTTTTTTAATGGAGAAGAGACATTGAAATGTTCTTCAGAGAAAGTGTTGACAGATAATGATAATGACGATAATGATGGTGGTGTTGGTGGTGGTGGTGGTGATGATGATGATGATGATGATCACAGAATCAACCAGAATGATGTTAAAGGGGACAAAAAGACCCAAGAGAAAAGCTGGATATTACATGACAAAAAAACAGAGATAACATTAGTCCTGAAGTTACAGGACTTGGGTTCTAGCTCATGCTCTGCCCTTACTTAACCAAATGACTCTGGATTCTTCCCTTAAATTATCTGAGAATTGGATTTTCCTAATGTGGGCAAATGGTGTATATCAAGGCATGTTTTCCCTTCCCATAGGTGAGTAGTATATTTTATTATCTATGTAGTACTTTTTGCTGGGCCCAAAGATTTTTTCAGCTTTTATTTTAGATTGAGGGGGTGCATGTGCAGATTTGTTACCTGGGTATATTGTGTAATGTTGAGGCTTGGGATACAAATAAACCAGTGACTCGGCTACTGAGCATAAGTACCCAAGAGTTGGTTTTTCACCCCTTTTCCTGCTCCCTCCCTCCCTCTCCCATCTAGTAGTCCCCAGTGTATGTTATTCCCATATTTATAACTTTGAATGCCCAGCGGTTACCTCCCGCTTATAAGTGAGGACATGCAGTGTTTGGTTTTCTGTTCCTTTGTTAAGTTACTCAGGATAATGGCCTCTAGCTATACCCATGTTGCTGCAAAGAACATAATTTCATTTTTTGTTATGCTGAGCCCAAACTTAATTCCAGAATACAAGGTATATATTTTAAATTGAATAGATACACCCTTAAAGATGAAAACACATCAAGGATATTTTTGGTGGGGTGGTAAGAGGCACAACATGTGAAATTGAAAGTATTCTAAGATTCAATGTTATATAAATGGCAGTGTTTCTTTCTTCTTTGAAACTGTATAATATTTTATTTTTTATATACCCCACAATTTCTTCATTCATTCATCTGCCTATGGACACTTACGCTGATTCTGTATCTTGACCATTGTGAATAATGCTACCATGAACACAGCAGTGCAGATATCCTCAAGGGGGGCTGGTTTTACTTTCTCTGGATATGTAACCAGAAGAATTCCTTGACAATATAATGGCCCTAAAAGAAAAATTAAGGAACTTCTATACTGTTTCCTTACACAATGGCCATTCCAATTTACATTCCCAACAGTGTTTTTTCTCCACACCCTCTCCATATACTTGTCATGTCTTCTCATTTTTACAGTAGCCATGTTAACAGAGAAATGATCTCTATTGTGATTTTACTTTAATTTGCATTGTCCTGATTATTAGCGATGTTGAACGCTTTTTCACATACTTGACCATTTTTATTTCTTCTTTTGAAAAATGTAAATTCAGGTCCTTCATCCATTTTTTAAATTGGATTATGTTTTATTTTTGCTATTGAGTTTTGTGAGTTCTTTATAAATTTTGAATGTTAACCTCTTAACGGATATATGGTTTACAAATACTTTTTTCCAATCTATAGCTAGATCATATACCACGACAAGTAGGATTTATCTCTGGCATGAAAGGTTGGTTTAACTATGCAAATCAATCAATGTAATACACATATTAGCAGAAGAGACAAAAATCACATAATTTCAATAGATGCAGAAAAAAGTGACAAAATTCAACATATTTTCATAGTAAAATCTCTAAAAAATGTACATAAAACAATTTTCTTGATATAATAAAGGCCCCCATTTATGTAGAGCTTATTGTGAACAGCATAAAAAATTGGGAAAAAAATGAAATCATTTCCTCTATGATCTGATACAAGGCAAAGATACTCACTTTTTCACTTCTTTTTAACATAGTACCAGAAATACTAGAAAGAGCACTCAGACAAAAAAAGAAATAAAAGACATCTAGAAAAGAAGTAAAATTAGGCCTGTTTACAGATTCCATGATTCCATAGGTAGAAAACTCTAAAGACTCCATGCACACACACACACACACACACACGCACACACATGCACACACATACACAAACTGTTAGAACTAGTAAATGAGTCCAGTAAGGTAGCAGGACACAAAACTAACATACCAAAATCAATTGCATTTAATTACACTGATAAAAATATGTCTGAAAAAATAAAGTAAACAATTCCATTTATAATAGCATCAAAAAAGAATAAAATACTTAGGAATAAATTTAACAAAACAAGTTAAAGAAAATTTACAGCGAAAACTATTAAACACTATCGAAATAAATTGAAGAAGTTACAAATAAATGAAAAGATCGCTCCTGTTTATGGTTTAGAAGAATTAATATTGTTAAAATGGCCCTACAGCCATAGCAATATACAGATTCAGTGCAATCCCTATCAAAATCTTAATGGAATTTTTTAAAAATAGAAAAGGACAGTGCTAAAATTTTTATGGAACCACAAAAGACTGTGAATAGATAAAATAATCTTGACAGGAAAAAAGGCTTGGAGGCATCACACATCACACTTACTGATTTCAACTTACATTACAGAGCTATGATAATCAAAACAATATATTTTTTGGTGGTGGCATAAAAACAACACATGGACCAGGGAAACAAAGTAGAGAACGCGAAAATAAATCCAAGCATGTACAGTTAGCTAATTTTCACAAAGGCACCAAGAAGACACCATAAGGAAAGGATAATCTCTTCAGCAATGGTGTTGGGAAAACTGGATATCCATATGCAAAAGAAGGAAGTTAACCCCTTACCTAACACCATACAATAATGTCAAATCAAAAGTGAATTTAAAACCTGAATATAAGACTTGAAACCATACAATTCCTGAAAGAAAGCCTAAGGGAAAAGCTTCCTAATATTGACCTTGGCAATAATTTTTTGGATATCACACCAAAACCACAGACAACAAAAGCAAACCTGGACAAATGATCTGAAATCAAACTGAAATGCTTCTGCACAGCAAAGAAACCCATCAACAAAATTAGAAATTCCAAATGCTCTTTAAAGGTTCTCAAACACTAGAGTAATTGAAAGATTAATATGGATCTTATTTATACTTAGCCCATAATCGATTCCATTGAAATATAAAATAACTAAAACCTTAAACTGTGATTAAGATAACCCTTCCCTACTACATCTTCTGACCTTATTATTTACATTCCTATTTCTCCGTTGTCATATTTAATAATTATTTGTTCTATAACCGTAATTTCCATCATGCTCT
Source organism: Colobus angolensis palliatus (assembly GCF_000951035.1). Taxonomy (NCBI): domain Eukaryota; kingdom Metazoa; phylum Chordata; class Mammalia; order Primates; family Cercopithecidae; genus Colobus; species Colobus angolensis. Next base: position 2,266,803 of record NW_012115110.1, read on the forward strand.
TTCTTTAGTTTTATGTTTAAGCTGATTCATCTTTTCTCCAACTTTTTTACTCACTTATTGGCAGGTGGGAATTAGCGAATATGTATTTTATTTAAAAAAACTCTTGCAACCTATATCCTGAGTTCCTAAAGTTAAAATATATGCATATTTCCTTGTATTTGAATAACCATTTGGCTTGTTACTTTTTGCTATATTTACTTTTTAACATTTTGTTTTTTAATAATTATAGACTCAGAGGACATCTCAAAAATAGTCTATTGAGTCCCTTGAGCCATTCACCCAGTTTCTCCCAATGAGGACATCTTACATTAATCTGGAATAAGATCAAAGCTGGGATGCTGGCATTGACGCAATACAGTTAACTGGAGTACAGTCGTTATTCAATTGTTACCAGTTTTTCATGCATATATTTGTGTGTGTGTGTGTGTGCAGTTATATGCAATTTGATCCTGAGTGTTAGAACCACCACCATCGGTAGACAGAGATGAGTCACTGCTTTAGACCAGCGGTCCCCAAGCTTCTTGGCACCAGGGACTGGGTATGTGGAATAAGATTTTTCTATGGACAGGGGTGGTAGAGATGGTTTTTCAAGATGAAACTCTTCCACCTCAAACCATCAGGCATTAGTTAGATTCTCATAAGGAATGTGCAACCTAGATCCCTCCCATGCACAGTTCACAGTAGGGTGTGCACTCCTGTGAGAATCAAATGCCACGGCTGATCAGACAGGAGGTGGAGCTCAGGCGGGAATGCTCGCTCACCTGTCGCTCAGCCAGTTCCCAACAGGCCACAGACCAGTACAGCTCCACAGCCTCAGGGGTTGGGGTCCCATGCTTTAGAGGATCTCCCACTGCTGCCAGTCATATCTCCATCCCTGTTCCCTGGCAATTACTCATGTGTTCTCAATCTCTATATCCTTCTTATTCCAACAAAATTATATAAATGGGCTCATGTGGCATATACAACTTGAGACTGACTTTTTCACTAAGCATAATTCCCTGGATATTAGGTGTTACAAGTACCAGAGGTTTCTTCCTTTCCATTGCTGAGTAGTTTTCCATGGTATGGAGGGCCTATGCTTTGCTTAACCATTCAGTCACTGAAAGACAACTTGATTGTTTCCGGTTGAGGGCTATTCTGAATAAAGCTGCTATGACCATTCATGGATAGATTTCCTTCCTTTAGAAGAAATCTTTCTTTGGAACAAACATCCAGAAGTGCAAATGCTGGGTTGTATAACAAGCATTTTTTAATTAAACATCTGACAAACTGTTTCCTGGAATGGCTTTGTCACTTTCCATTTCCACAAGCAGTGTAGGAGTGAGCTAGTGACCCTGCAGCTTCGCCAGCAGTGGGTATTTTCACCTTGCTGGCAGGTGTGTCCTGGTATTTCAGAGTGACTCTAATTTATACTTCCTTGGTGACTAAAGATATTTGGCATCTTTTCGCACCCTCTGTAGCGAAATGACTGTTTGTACCTATTGCCAAGTTTCTAATTGTGTAGTGTGTTGTTATTGTTGTTGTTTTATACTTTAGAGTTTTGAGAGTTCTTTAATTTCTTTATATATTCTACATAGAAATTCATTGACAGATCTGTTGTTCACAAGTATTTTCTCCAAGCTGTTACTTGTTTTTTCATCCTTTTTATGGTCCTTTGGAGAACAAATGTATCTTAATTTTGAAGAAGTTCAATTTAGCAAATTTTTAATGTATGGATCATGCTGTTACTGTCACATCTAAGAATTCTTCACCTAGTGCAGATGAAAATTTTCAAAATTGCTTTAGTTTTAATTGTTCTAGGCCCTTTGCCTTTCTATGCAAAGTCCAGAATAAGCCTATCTATCTCTACAAAAAAAGTTCTTGCTGGGGTTTTAATAGGCATTGCATTAAACCAGTAGACAAATTTAGGGAGAATTCACATCTTTAATATGTTGAGTCTTCCAGTTCATGGACCCGGCATGTTTCCTGTCTACTTAGATCTTGGACTTCATCAGTGTTTTATAATTTTCAGCACTCAGACCTTTTACATGTTTGGTTTGATTCATAGTTAAGTATTTCACTGCGCTTATTTTTCATTATCTTTACTTCATACAGGAAGAAGATGACACTCAGGTAATTGTAAGTGAAGTTCCAGTTAAAACTCTGCTTTTCAGACACAAAGGCTGCCGTTTCCCCTCTGCCTGGTCGCAACTCCCTCAGGAAAGCATTTGTAATTGCAAAACATCACTTTACTTGGGGAAAACTCCAGGCACTGAGGCAAGCTAGTGCACAGTCATGTGCACGGGCTGTTTTTGAGTGGGGAAGGGGCTACAGAATGTGGTGGCCTTGAATAGCATCTCTGAACAACAGCCGCGGGCTCACCCTCACCTTTCACAACATCTTCATTTCATCCTCACTTAGTAACCGCAGACTTCCTAGAAATATCTGGGTTGTCCTTAGGGTTTCTGTTAGTGGCTAAAGAGGCCATAGGTTTTACAATAGAATGAAGGCAACTTGAACGACACAAGGAATCAGTCTCCAGTCTCCTTAAATGTTCTCTTTGAATTCAGAGACACTTAAACCAGAGAGAAGGATGATATTACAACTCTTGTAAGGTACCACGTGCCTATGCTTGGTTTCAGTAGCCACTCGCATGTGGAATTTTCACTTTCATCAGCAGTTTACTTGTGCAGAACACATGTCCTGAAGGGCTTCAGGGTGTCCAGAAGTTGAGGTGCAACATGTTGCAGGGACCAGGGCGTCATGAGTGAGGGACACAAATCTCTGCACTCCGTGAGGTCATCCACACAGCCTGTGACGCAGAGATGGCTCTGCAGCCTGAGAGTCCACTCCCTGACAACCACAGGGATGTGGAATAGAGAATCACACACGTGTGAGAGTATGTGTACATTCATATATGTAATTTTTGTCTGATCTGTAGTTCACTAGTTTTTATTTGAATTCCTTTCTCTATTTTATAATTACACTGGCTCTAGTCTTTCCTTGTGGATGTGAAACCTGACCCTCTCAGTACTAATTAGAGATGTCTAATGGGAAAACCACACATTCTACCAGTGTCCACCACAATAAGCCTCTCCAGTAACTGATGTACTCCAGTGGGTCACATTTCATTACATGAGGTGACTTCATAAACCGATTTGACAGGTTATGTGACCACATGATTCATCAACTTCACAAGGTTTGGGTGGCAACTGGCGGAGCAGCAATGCAAGTCGCCTTAAAGCAGGTGAGTAGGAAAGAGTAATTTGCATTATTTCATAAATAGTTAAATACTTTGATATCTACACCGGGAAAAAATACACCTGCAGCTCACATTCTATATCAGTACATAAAATGGAGCCTTGTGTATCACACACGAACTAGGAATAAGGAAATATTTTAGAAAGATATTCCATTTCCTACGGACTTTGGGAAAAAAGCAAATGCTCACTCCCTAATTCTCAGTGAAGACTCTTGGTAGGACTTTCATTATGTAGAAGAATAAGATGGCAAAAAATCTTCACATCCTCTTTGTAAATCTCCTGAGGTCTTCTCTGTTAAGGAAAACATGTCCACATTGCTACTTATAAAGTCATTCTATATGGGAAAGACAGATAATATTCATGCTAATCATCATGTTGTGAAATTTGATTATTGGTATTTCGAATTAGTAAATTGGATTTTGGTAGTACTTTTTTTGAAATTTGAAATCAGTGTAGATGAATAATTATAATAATAAAAGATGTATTTTCCAGTTTGAATATATTTTAAAATTAAGTCTCCCTAATAAAGAAATACACTCCGGATTCTATATCGTCTAAAGGTAACATAATGCTATCAATTAAAATGGTTTTTGTTACTTTTTATAGATAACTTTTTAGGTAACACATTCCAGATATCATTTGTTCTACTCAGTGACATTTACCAGTTAGTTGAGGTCTGATGAATAGATTTAGGTGACCGAAAATTTGGAGCAATATGCTATTAAAAAAAGATCTAGGATTTTTTTTTGTGTGTGAAAAAGCATTCTTTTCTTGAGTACCCTTGACATAAAAGACAGATGATATAGAAATGTCCCAAAAGTCAGACACATTGGAAAAAAAAGAATAAACAGGAAAATGCCTGAATCTTCCACAGATGCTGCCAATTTTCCAATCCCTGGATGCAGTTCCATAATGCAATGAATTTCATCATAGCCCTGTCCACCTAGGATATGAGTGCCTTGGAAGTATAATGAATCTGGTGTGATGTGGCTCCAGCCCCCAACCCTCAACCACCAGGAGACTCCTGGAGTCTAACTGAAGCACCACAACTCATGAGCCTGATCCCTATCTCTGCATGAGAAGTAAACTCTTTGTGTTCTCTTTGATTTCTAGTACTGCTGTCAGAAGATAGCCCTCTGATTTGATATTAGGAGCTCAGCTGTTTCAGGGTGGTTCCCTCCCACCAACACCCTCAGATGCATTCCTATTCATTATCCCCTGTTTTGGGGATCGTTCCATCTCTCCAGTACCCTCTGACGCATTCCTATCCATAATTCCCTGTTTTGGGGGTGCTTCCATCCCCCAGCACCCTCTGATGCATTCCTATTCATCATCTTCTAATCTTCTCCACACTCACATTGTTCTCTGAAGAGTTTTTGCTCCTGGTTTTCCTCTCTGTCCGTATTTCTCTTGTCCTAAGCAGCCTCAAAATTCCCAGGACTCACTCTCCACCACACCAGTCAACCACGTGTAGCTGAGTCACACCCTGCATGTTTATGTTCTGGCTTAGAATCCTGCCACCACTCTAATCCTTCACCAACACGTGCATTCATTGACCTCAGCCTCCCATTTGTCATCATTTCTTCTTTCTCTCCCATTATGCCTGTTGTTTGACCTCACTGAGGCTTACGTCACACACCCATGACAGTATACATTCAACCCAGTGCCTCTGTTGCACCTACTCTGGAAAATGACTTCATTCAATAAGTCTGCTGAGGAGCACCCACCTATTTTGCCATATTGCCATCCCATTGCTTTCACTCAGCAAATGCCAGCCCTTGATGATTTCAAGTGCCTGCTTTCTCTAGGCAACACCAAGAATTCCAAAAAATCACACAACTGCACAGATTGGTGCCTTTGAAATTCTTGATCTCCACTCTAAACTGGATAATTATCAATAATATTATCTGTTGACATCTATGTATTTCCCTTGACAAATCCCACTCCCGAAAGCTAATTCAAAACTTTCTTCTTTCTTAAGACTTCACACATGACTACCTTCCTAATTGGTCTAAGAAAGTCATGTCTTCTCAGAGTGTATAGAACTGTCGAGAGTTTTGGACAGAAGATGGAAGTGTGAAACTTCTCTACCTACCTGAATGGCAAACGAAGATTAAAGAAAAAAAAAAAAAAAAACTTTTGAGAGGGGTGTGAAACACAGACACGAATCTCTACAAACATCATGCAAAATAAAGAGCTACTCAAATCGCTGAGCCCAGGGAGGTGCCATCCACATTGATTGTGTGCAAAGATGAGCTTCAAAAACAAGACCGATGCCATGCCACACTTTTGATAAGAAACCAAAGCTGGGCAAGAGCAGGAGTAACTGCACGCATACACCATGTCTCAGAAAAGCCAACAGGAAGAGTGCAGGAAGACAAATAAATGTACATGGGTGTCGGCTTGACCAAAACTGATGAGGGATGAATGGTAAGTGACTCCATAGAAATCTGCCTCCTTACAAACCACACACGTACCTCCAGCTCAGCAAGCAGCCTGGAATGCAGAACAGTAAGTGGAGATATGTTCCAGACCAAGGACGGCAACAGGTGTCATGAGAAATCATCCTGAGTCAACATACCTACATTAAAATTTCCTCTGGCCTATGGCAGGCTTCACTCTGTTCCTCCCTGCCTAATTCTTTAAAAATATCCAGATATGACTTGACATTCAAAATCATGAAAAAAGTAAAAAGGAAAATGGAGTGAGTACACGTAAAGACAGAATAAAAAGAGTCAACGATCCCAGAACCAGTGTGTGAGCAGAGGGGCATTGAGGAAACTCACAATGATTTGGAAAATAAATTTTAAAAGGATTAATTTAAAACCATGAATAGAGTGAAAATAATTTTCAGTAGAGTCAAAGCAGATTCAACCTCCTTGACCCAGATATGATAACTCAAGTTGTAGATGTTTCTGAGCTATGATTCCCATTTCTAGAAACAAGCATTCGGAGCCCTGAAAGAGGGAATACAACGAACAACTCATCGAAGTGACAGGAAGAGGAGCTGAAAAGATATATGGCCTTACAAATTATGTAATTGAGGTTCCAGTTAAAGTGGATTGTACTATGGTGAGGAAACAAAAGATGTCATGATTCTTTTTATAAAACCAACATAATCATGATACCAGAACCTGTCAAGGACACACACACACACACACACACACACACAGACCATCACCGCAACAACCAACAGAACAACCTCACTGCAAATATCAGTGTAAAATTCCTCAGCAAATTTTTAATAGGGAGAATTAAGCAGTGCTTCCAATAATTCACGAATGCGGTTCGTGAATAAAAATATTCAATTATATGTATTTATTAACAAATCAATTAAATGTTAACTTAAAGTAATATAAAGCATTGCAACTGATGTCATGTGGTATTTAGTAACATTTAACATTAATTTATGATTAAACAAAAATACTCTTAAAATGAACATATAAATATCTTCCGAAATACAAAAATGTATGGCCAAATGTGTAGGCAGATGCGTCTTGAAAGATAAGAGCTGTGTTCTATATTTAGCAATAGCTTCTAGTTATCCTTTAGCTAATCTGGCCGTCGTCAGAGGCCAGAGAAGTAGCAGCATGGAGGGTTCATTTTAGCCCTTACTACAGACAAGAGCTCGAAATACAAAACCAGAGTAAGTCCCATTTCAACAAATCGGAGCTCACACCAGATCGTCTCCAGGAAGTAGGCACACTAAAGAGTAAAAGCAGAAAGATGTACAAAAGGAACCCCCAGGAATTCGTGGCCTTGACCCATCAACAGCTATCAAGGAACCCTTGGGAGAGCCTGTGAAAGGACACCCCAGGTAATGCTGAGGATCTTACAGAAGAAAAGAATCGTCCTGACTTCCTGCCAGGATGCTGGAAGCTGCTGGGGTGACCCAACATCCACAGGGATCAGCTGTCACACAGGGGAAATGGTAATGAGAAAGTGTGGACAGAGAGAGCCTGAGGTCCTTCCCTCACAAACATCACTGAGTGTTGCAGAGGGTCCCTCCTTCTTCAGAGGTGGAGAGAGAAGGTAACGACCACCACAGGAAGACTATGAACACCAGGAAGGGAGCACCCATGTGCATTGGGCTTGCAGTGTGCCAGGCACAGTTGGAAATATTTTACATACAATAATTTACTTTTAATAGCAGGATTTTGAGCTGGTCTTATTTTTATTTTCATTTTACAGACTCACGCCTTCTACGTGCTCATGCACTGTGATAACATATGCTTTTTGTCATTCCTCTTGGCCCATGGCCTCCTCAACATGCATTCTATGCATACCTTTATCACCTGCTTTCTCTGAGTATTTTCTAGTTCAGCCTCTCAAAATAGATACACATTGGCACATCTCCTCTGTGTTTGCCAGCCCAGATCATGGACATGGGCCAGCCCATGGTCTGGCTACCCTTGGTTCAAGTCTGTTCCAATCAACAAAGGACTGGAGCGTTAGTCTTGGAATAAAATGAGGCAGTCTAGGTCTTCTCCATCAACAGGGAAGTGGGAAAAATGGTCACCTTGTCTGGCACAGCCCGTGCAGACTTTACTTTAAAGATGAGGAAGGTAATACAGAGAGAAGAAGCAATAGGTGAAAAGTCATCACTAACTCACAAACCTGGTTTCAGCATATTGAAAACTATAGAGTCGTTATCTGAACTAGATGTCTAAAACAGATGACCATTTTCCACTGTGACATTTTGACATTCCTTAACCCCTTTCTGGCTCATCTCTCCTTAACAGTTTATAACATTGTAGTATCTTTATTTTTTAAATAAATCTGAAGTAGCAACATAGGCTTCTAACTCTGAATCACGTAAAAGGTAGCTGTTGGAGGCTATGAAGAAATACTTTGGCCGGGCTAGTTGGCTCACACCTGTAATCCTAGCACTTTGGGAGGTTGAGGTGGGCAGATCACCTAAGGTCAAGAGTTTGAGATCAGCCTGACCAACATGGAGAAACCCCGTCTCTACTAAAAATATAAAAAAACATGGATGTGGTGGCGCATGCCTGTAATCCCAGCTAGTAGGGAGGCCGAGGCAGGAGAATTGCTTGAACCTGGGAGGCAGAGGTTGCCGTGAGTCAAGATCATGCCATTGCACTGCAGACTGGGCAACAAGAGCGAAACTCCATCTCAAAGAAAAAAAAAAAGATAGAAAAAGAAAAAAGAAAAAGAAAAGAAAGACTTTACACTCAGCATTGTTTTGCTCCCTAAAAGAGAAAAGAGTGTTTTCATACACCTACACCCACCTGCCACATCAAATACTGTCAGAAAACACAGTCTGATTTTTACTCAATAGTTTGAAGAAAGAAATAAATTTTAGTAACATAAAGGTTTCAGTTGTGTTAAATAATTTAATTTACAAATCATTTACCAAGTTTAGAAGGATGTTCTGTCTTCGACTATTTTAGTTACTTCTAGGAGACAGCTAATTTAAATGTATAAATTGACTTAAAAACAGTATTAGATAAGTTTATCTGTTTTCTATATAGCTGTCAACTGGTCAATTCACATTCAGTAGTTGATCTAAGTGAGAAAATAACTAGCAAATGAAATCCCCTTACCCAATTCCAATTAGGCTTTTAGATTAGCAACATTCTTGGAGATATCCTTGTTAAGAACACTGTGAATACAATATAAAGTTCTACATAGCCAGTCTCTAAGAGGATATATTCTCATCTTGAGTATTTTAGGAAACTGAGACTGTCTTATATATTAGGAAACCAAAAAATATTTAAAGAAACTGTTTTCTACATAACCCCTTATTCTCATTTATTTGAGAATACAGAGGGTCCATGTGATAGAAATTATACTAATAATTATTTAATCTCTTCTGGCATTTCCTTATGAGTTATTCAAATGAAATCATAAATGAATTAAATCAATTATGTGAAAGTAATAGCAGTCTCTCAAAATATTTTATCTCTGAATGAGAGTAAATCATTTCAAAAAATTTAGCCTACATCTTTGAAAAATGTTACACCTTGCTTCCTTCTAAAAATCCAGGCAATTTCTATTTAAAGAACTGTTAAATGTAAAATTATTTCAAAAAGAGGACCCTGGAGATAATTTTTTAAGTTGAACACATACTGTGTGTTTAATTTGTTTATATATTTAGAGACATAATCTATTTATTTATTTATTTATTATTTATTTTGGAAGAAACTGCAGACACACCTAATGCACACAGATGGAGCTCTAATTGATTTGTGCTTGTTCTCAATTTAAAACTTCTTTAAAATAAACAGCAGCACATTCCAAAGTTTAGCTTGGAGTGCCCTCTGCTGTTCTTAAGACAATAATGCAAACACAGGTTAAATTTATTTTTCCATTTATAAGTTACTTAAACTAAGCAAATTGTTGACAGCCTTATAACTTTTATCATATAATCATGAATGTATGCTTTACATAGGGTCCTTGGAAAAGTGATTGCTTAGTGAATTATAACATATCTAATTAAAAAGTCTTCCCAGATAGATGATAGATAGATGATGATGACAATAGACAGATAGAAAGAGAGGTGATAGTTAGATAGATGAAAGATAGATGGATAGATACTGAGATAGATTTGTATTACAAAATCCATAGATCCAAGCTTACATCTCCAATTTTTGATATAAAGATAAATTTTACAGTGTCCAATATTAAGCTGGATGTTGTAACCAATATAATGTAGCATTGGATTTAATTGTGTCTCCTTAAAAATACATATATTGAAGTTCTAACCCCCAGTACCTCAGAATGTGACCTTATTTTGAAGCAGGTTCATTGCAGGTGTAATTACTTAAGATGAGGTCATACTGTAGTAGCATGGGCCCTAATCTGATATGTCTGGTGTCCTTACAAAAAGGGGAAATTTAAACACAGAGACACAAAGAGAAGCACACAGGGAGAACACCACAGAAGGCTGAGGACAGAGGGGATGTGCCTACAAACCAAGCAACAGCAACGATTGCCTGTGAACCCCAAGGAGAGGGTAGGGGCCGGGAGCAGATTCTCCCTCACAGCCTCAGAAGGAACCTGCTGCCATCTTGATTTTGGACTTCTGGTCTTTAGAACTGTGAGATAATACATTTCTGTTGTTCTAAACCACCAAATTTGTGATACCTGGCAATGCCAGCCCTGGGAAAATAATACCAATCCAAAGTTAGAAGTACAAAATTAGTGTCACATTATGATTGAGAGGATTTGAAGCCCAGTGCAACAAGCCCATGCGATGGTGCCGGGGTGAGCCAGGAGCTCTGCAGCTGCTGCCTGCAGGGATGCTCTACAGTCCTGCCAGGTTGGGCCCTCATCACCACTAACCACACAGGACAAGTGGACACTCAAAGACACAGGTGGGTTGGTTAGGAAGGGGCTAATTTGAATTGAAACGCAGATGTGGCTGATCACTGAAACTGTGCCTCTTCTGCAGGCCCATAATTCTACTAGCTCATGTGCAGGTACACATTCACATGCATGCATGCATACACATGCACACACGCACGCAAACACACACACACAGTTATACACACAGCTGGGTGATCAGAAAAGCTAGAGCTTAAATTTATGTCTCGTTGAGAACAATTGCCATGTATCTGTTGCAGCCATTTCAGTTTCTAGCAGTAGAAACACCCAATGCCTTATCTACAGCTGGGGTATTTTATACGTCACTTCTGCCCAGAAACTCTTCTCACAGCAGATGAAATTGCAGATGTGAAGACTGTGATAGTCATGAGGTTGCTTCCTAATTTTGATATGAATATATCAGTGGATATTTGGAATTTATAAGTTCCCTATGACTGCCTACAAAAATCAAATCACTTAAAACCACACATTTAGGGTTGCACAGTTCCTGTTATTCATGATTACAAATACTGCTGCAATACATTACATATGTGCCTATGTGTGTATTTGTGTGTGTGTGTGTGTGTATATACACACACACACACACTGCTATAAATAACTACCTGAGTTTGGGTAATTCATGAAGAAAAGAGGTTTAACTGACTCAGTTCTAAAGGCTTAACAGGAAGCATGGCTGCCAGGCCTCAAGAAACTTACACTATGGAGGAAGGTGAAGGGGATGCAAGAACCTACTTCACATGGTGTCAGGTAAGGGAGAGAGCTAGGGGAAAGTGCCACACACTTTTAAACCATCAGATGTCGTGAGAACTCACTCACTATCATGAGAACAGAAAGAGGAAGATCCACCCCCATGATCCAATCACCTCCTACCAGGTCCCTCCTCCAATTCAACATGAGATTTGAGCAGGGACAGAAATCCAAACCATATCATTCCTCCCCTGGCCCCTCCCAAATTTCATGTCCTTCTCATATTGCAAATTACAACGATCTTTTCTTAACAGTCCCCCATTCTTAACTCATTTCAGCATGAACTCAAAAGTCCAAGGTCCAAAGTCTCGTTTGAGACAAAGTAAGTCCCTTCCACCTATGAGCCTATAAAATCAAAACAAGTTAGTTACTTCCAAGATACAATGAGAGTACAGGCATTGGATAAATGCTCCCACCTCAAATGGGTGAAATTGGTCAAAACAAAGGGCTACAAGGCAAGTTAGAAAACCAGCAGAGCAGTCTTTAAATCTTAAAGCTCCAAAATAATCTCCTTTGACTCCATGTCTCACATCCAGGACACGCTGTTGCAAAAGGTGGGCTCTCAAGGTCTTAGGCAGCTCCACCCCTGTGGCTCTGCAGGGTACAGCCCCCAGGGCTGCTGTCATAGGCTGGTGTTGAGTGCCTGGGGCTTTTCTAGGCACACAGTGCAAACTGTTGATGGATCTGTCATTCTGGGGCCTGGAGGACAGTGGCCCTCTTCTCACAGCTCCACTAGGCAGTGTCCCAGTGGGGACTCTGTGCGGAGACTCCAAACCCACATTTCCCTATCACACTCCCCTAGTACAGGTTCTCCATGAGGGTCCTGCCCCTGTAGCAGACTTTGCGCTGAACATCCAGGCATTTCCATACATCCTCTGAAATCTAGGCAGAGGCTCCAAAACCTCAGTTCTTACCTTTTGCACATCTGCAGGTCCAACACTATGTGGAAGCTGTCAAGGCTTGGAGTTTGTACCCACTGAAGCAACAGCCCAGGCTGTACCTTGGCCCTGTTTAACCATGGCTGAAGCTGGAGCCACTGGGACACAAGGCACCATGACATGAGGCCATACAGAGCAGCTGGATCCTGGGTGTGGCTCACAAAACCATTCTTCCCTCCTAGGCCTCTAAGCCTGTGACGGGAGGGACTGTCACAGCAGTCTCTGACATGCCCTGGAGACATTTTCCCCATTGTCTTGGCAATTAACATTCTGTTTCTCTTTACTTATGCACATTTCTGCAGCAGGCTTGAATTTCTCCCTGGAAAATGAGTTTTTATTTTCTACTACATGGTCAGGCTGCAAATTTTCCAAACTTTTATGTTCTGCTCCCCGTTTAAAGGTAAGTTCTAGCTTCAGAGTATCTCTTTGTTCATGCATATGATCATACTCTTTTAGAAACAGGTCACATTTTGAGTGCTTTGCTGCCTAGAAATTCCAGAAATTTCTTCTGCCAGATACCCTAAATCATCTCTCTCAAGTTTAAAGTTCCACAGATCTCTAGGACAGGGGCGAAATGCCACCAACCTCTTTGCTAAAGCATAGTAAGAGTGACCTTTACTCTAGTTCCCAATAAGTTCGTCATCTCCATCTGAGACCAACACAGCCTGGACTTCATTGTGCATATTACTATCGGCATTTTGGTCAAAACTATTATTCAACACGTCTCTAAGACATTCCAAACCTTCCCACATTTTCCTGTCTTCTTCTGAGCCCTGCAAGCTGTTCCAACCTCTCCCCATTACTCAGCTCCAAAGTCCCCCACTCTTCTGGCAACGATTTTCTGTGTTAGTTCGTTCTCACACTGCTATAAAGAACCACCTGAGACTGCGTAATTTATGAAGAAAATAGGTTTAATTGACTCACGGTTCTGTGGGCCTAACAGGAAACATGACTAGGAGACCTCAAAAACTTAAAATCATGGCAGAAGTCCAATAGAAAGCAAGCACCTTCTTCACATGGCAGCAGAAGAGAGACAGTGAGGGGGAAGTGCCACACACTTTTAAACCACCAGATCTCATGGGAACTCTCTCACTGTCACAAGAACTGCAAGGGGGAAATCCACCCCATGACCCAGTCACCTCCAATTCGACACGAGATTTGAGCAGGGACACACATTCAAACCATATCAGTATAAATCGTAGATATTAGGTTACGTGAGTGAGCATCTATGAAGAAAATTTCTTGACAGGACATTGCTAGCAAAAGCATGTGTGCCTTTTAATTTTTGGAGTTAATAACAAAGAATCCTCCTGAAGGCTGTGATAATTTCTACTTACTTCAACTATACTTGAGAGTGTCATCAAAAGCAAAAATTGACAAATGAGATCTATTAAAGCTAAAGACCTTCTGTATAGCAAAAGAAACCATTAATAAACAATCTACAGAATGGGAGAAAATTTTGGGAAACGATACACCTGAAAAGGTCTAATATCCAGCATCTATAAGGAACTTAAACAAATTTACAAGAATAAAACAAACAGGCCCATTAAAAAGTGGGTAAAGAACATGAACAGACACTTTACAAATGAATACTGATATGCAGCCAAAAAACGTAAGAAAAAAAACTTAACGCGACAGATCATTAGAGAAACGCAAATCAAACCACAATGAGACACCATCTCACATAAGTCAAAATGGATACTATTAAAAAGTCAAAAAACAACAGATGCTGGTGAGGTTGTGGAGAAAAGGGAACACTTACATATTGCTGATGGAAGTGTAAGTTAGTTCAACCATTGTGAAAAGCAGTCTGGCTATTTCTTAAAGAGCTAAAAGCAGAAATACCTTTCAACCCAGAAATCCAATTACGGAGCATATATCCAGAGGAATAAAAATCATTCTACCATAATGACAAATAGACATGAATGTTCACTGCAGCACTCTTCACAACAGTAGAGACAGGGAATCAGCTTAAATGCCCATCAGTGACAAAGAGAATAAAGCAAATGAGGTACATACATACCATAGAATACTACACAGCCATTAAAAAAAAAAAAAAATGAGATTATGTCCTTTGCAGGAACACGGATGGAGCTGGAGGACATTATCTGTAGCAAACTAACCCAGGAACAGAAACCAAATATTGCATGCTCTCACTTATAAGTGGGAGCTAAATGATGAGAACACATGGACACAAAGAAGGGAACAACAGAAATTGGGGCTTCCTTGAGGGTGGAGGATGGGAGAAGGCAGAGGATCAGAAAAAATAACCACTGGTACTTGTCTTAATACCTCAGTGACAAAATAATCTTTACAACAAACCCCTTGTGACATGACTTTACCTATACCACAAACCTTCACCTGTATCCATGGACTAAAATACAAGTTCAAAAAAATATGTCCCAAAAGTAAAGTTCAAAGAGGTGGGTATGGAAGCGAGCTGAGAGGCACTCGTGTGGGGGTTTTGTCCATCTCAATGAAGCCAACAGGGACCTACGTTTCCAGACTCCCCCTCCTCGTAGAGCTGAACACAAGCACTTAGAAGGGAGGGCGGCTGCTGAAGGTGGGTGCTGGGCCTGGTGCTTGTTGTAGCTGGCCTGCAGTCTCCTTGTCTACATGGGCAGTGGTCCGTGCCACACAACCCAGCACCCACTTCATGGCCTTCTTGTGCCTTTCCAAGGCTTGAACGTGAGTGCAGAGGGAGCTTGTCATTTGTTTCCACTCCTCCCGGGATAACCACTGACCCTTTACCATCTACACACCCTAGTCTTGGGCTCCCTCTGGGTGTCTCGCCGTCACCTACCCTATGGGTCCCCTACTTCCCGCATTTGTCCACACTGAATCTTCCCTCTCACCTCAGCACCTTCCAAATTTCAAATCCTACACACACAAAAAAGAGAGTATGTGCCTTGTAATTATAATCCTGCTAGAATGATTACTTGATTAAGGTTCACTTTACTCCCAGCCTGTAAACCTGAAGTCAGCTTATTCGTACTTAAATGGTAGCACTGGCTTCCATGCTGGGCCTGCTGTCAGTAGGTACCTGGGGAATAGGGAGTAAACTAGCAAGTTCTATGTTCTGAAAATCCGCTCGAGTGCCCATGTTAGCTGGAAAGGTTTGGGGAAATAAATTACTGTCTTAGTTCATTAGGGTTGCCATAACGAAACACCAAAAACTGGGTGGTTTATAAACAACAAAATTCATTACTCACAGTTCTGGAGCCTGCAAGTCTAACATCAAGGCAGGGGCAGATTCAGTGCCTGGTGGGGGCTTCCTGGTTCATAGATGGTGGCTGTCTTCTCTCTGTGCCCTTACGTAGTAGAAAGACCAAGAGCGTTCTTTGGTCTCTTTCATAAGAGCATGAATTCCATGTACAAGGGTTCCGCCTTGTCGACCTCCCGTGCGCGAGGAGGGTTCCATCCTCACCACCTCCCGTGCGCGAGGAGGGTTCCGGCTTCAGGACCTCCCATGCGCGCGGAGGGTTCCGCCCTCACGACTTTCCGTGTGCGAGGGTTCCGCCCTCATGACCTCCCGTGCGCGAGGAGGGTTCCGGCCTCAAGACCTCCCGCGCGCAAGGAGGGTTCCGGTGTCACGACCTCCCGCGCGCGAGGAGGGTTCCGGTCTCACGACTTCCCGAACGCGAGGAGGGTTCCGGTCTCACGACCTCCCGCGCGCGAGGAGGGTTCCGTCCTCCCCACCTCCCGTGCGCGCGGAGGGTTCCGGCCTCAGGACCTCCCGTGCGCAAGGAGGTTCCGCCCTCACGACTTTCCGTATGCGAGGGTTCCGGCCTCAGGACCTCCCGTGCGC
>NW_012115110.1:2282934-2299815 GCF_000951035.1 Colobus angolensis palliatus
CGTGCGCAAGGAGGTTCCGCCCTCACGACTTTCCGTATGCGAGGGTTCCGGCCTCAGGACCTCCCGTGCGCCAGGAGGGTTCCGGCCTCAGGACCTCCCGTGCGCGAGGAGGGTTCCGGCCTCAGGACCTCCCGTGCGCGAGGAGGGTTCCGGCCTCAGGACCTCCCGTGCGCGAGGAGGGTTCCGGTCTCACGACCTCCCGTGCGCGAGGAGGGTTCCGGCCTCACGACTCTCCGTGTGCGAGGGCTCCGCCCTCATGACCTCCCGTGCGTGAGGAGGGCTCCGCCCTCATGACCTCCGGTGCGCGAGCAGGATTCCGCCCTCATGACCTTGTCACCTCCCAGAGGCCCTGCCTAATAGCCCCATCACCTTGCGGGTGAGGATTTCAACAGATGAATTTGGGTGGGCGAGGCGGGTGTAAACATTCCGATCGCAGCAGCTTGGTCTGGGGTGTGGCAGGCATTGTCAGGGCTCAGCCAAAGCCAGGCTCCAGCTGCTTGTGGAGATAACAAAGGCTTCTGCGGCCTCATCTACTTCATTGTGACGAGGTCGAGGCTCTAAGGGGCCAAGTGGATGATTTAGCTCAACAGCTAAATGTTATTCTGGGAGAAAGGGACTGAGGCTGCCATGGGCAGTGCCCATCTCGGGCTTCGAAGTGTCTATTCCAGCTTCCTAAGTGCTCACCCTTGTCCTGGGGTGAAATGAGCCTCCCACCACGCCCACAGCCCGCGGTGGAGGGGTCACTCCCGGCACCTCCTCCCGCAATTGAATTACAAGGGTTCCCAGGCCGAGTCCTCTCCGCGGCTTCGTGAGAGGGTGGATATGGGCAGAGCTCAGCCGCCAGCGCCCGCTCTCCCAGGACCCTTAGTGTTGGCAGCAGTGGGAGAACCGTAAGGCTGGCTGGAGGCGTAGGTGCAATCCTCCGTAAAAATCTCAGCTGTCCTCTTCAGTCAATTGTGTGTGCGTACTGCACCTTTCCCAGCAAGGCCGGTTCCCACACCCTGCCTCCTGCCCCCGTTAGCCAGAGACCCTTTTCATTTAACTTCTTAGGACAATGTGAAGTCAACGTCTAATGGACCCGAGTTCAGGCAAGACACACACCAGTTGGTCCAGGGAAGAACCTCACGGTGAAGCAGTAGTGAGCGTCCAAGCAACTCCCAGCCTAACCTCAGGGGTCTGACTCCGGGGCTGCTTCTGCCACGGCTCCTGGCTGGCGATGGGGCTGCCTGCGTGTCAGCCAGCCATGCATTGCAGATGCACTTTGAGGGAAAATTAATGTACCTGGGTACTTATGGGACTCCCTGCATGAGTGAGGTATAATTGAAATAGCCAGGACATCAAAAAGCTGGAACACTGGGAGCCTGGCCCTAGGATGGCGGAGGCCTCAGCGCAGCCCCCGCTGGTTGCAAAGAGGCTTCCTATGCTTTCCTTTCCTTGCCACAGCGGAAGTGTTAGGGAACAGGAAGACCAGGGCATTGCCAAGTGAATAACAACCATGTGTGCACTATTCACGATATCCCAGGCTCAGTGAGAGCTGCCTTTTACTCAGGATCTCATGTGATGCTGAAAACAATCACACGAAGTTTAGAAGCCTGTGCGGATGAAGGGATGTGCTGTTTCCCTGTTGATCCAAACTGCATGCTGACCTGTTCCTGCCGGGGCTGCCCTCCTCCTGCTTTGCCCTGGCTCTCCCACTCTGTGCTCCCTCTCCTGCAGGGGATTCCTGGAAGCACCTTTTATTCACAGTGTGCTTTGAATACACACAAATAAAATTTATAGTCCATTCCACTTAATTGAAAATACAATGTAATAAAAATCAGAAAAGCAAATCCAGTAAAGTCTCTAACACATGTTAGGGTCTCAGGAAATGGACCCTAGGAGGGTGGGGAAATGGCTTTGGTTTTTAACTGTGCCTCTTTTGAGCTTGATGCGGTTAACTTAGTACAATCTATCAATAAACATTGTCATCAAGAAAATATTGAAGGTGTACCTGAGTCACAGGTGAGGAGGTGCAGGGCTTCTGAGAAAATGTCCTTCAGTCACCAGCCGGTGAACAATGGAACTCGTTCATGTCCCCTCGTCCTGCGTACCACCAGGGGGCACTGATGAGCTGAGAAAGACTTTGCGGTCCAAAAAACGTACCAACTGAAAAGGCCACTTCCCAGCTTCTGTAATTAAGGCGAAAAGCAGACAGGGAATTTATTCAAGACCTTATTCAGATGGCAGGGGGAGGCGGGGCCGAGCAGCCAGTGTTGAAAAGGGTTTTATCCAAGCCAGTTGAACATCTTAAAAAAAAAATTGTTGGCCATTTTGTTTTTTTTTTAGATGGAGTTTCATTCTTGTCCAGGCTGGCAATTTTTACTTCTGATAATTTTCTTCTCACTACTGTCAAATCAAGTTGAGCTTAAAGCTGCCTTCTTACATATTTTAAATTTCACCTAAAGGTTTTTTGGTACATCATAAACTATAACTGTGTAAACAGACTGCAGCCCATACCTGTGCCAATCACTGAATTTTGCCAATCAAATGTAGCCAACTCTTTGAACCATGTTCTAATAAATCCAACACCAAGCCATAACCAACCCAGCCGTTTCTATACCTCGCTTCCTTTTTCTGTCCATAAATCTTCTTCCATCACGCAGCTGCACTGGAGCCTCTGAGCCCACCCTAGCTCAAAAGGCTGCCTGATTCATGAATTGTTTGTTACTCACGTAAACTCCTTTACATTTAATTTGGCTGATGCTTTTATCACTAGTTTTTCAAAATCTCCAAATGGGTTATTCTCTTTTATCCCCTAATTAGAGGTTATTCTCTTTTATTCTCTAATTAGATTTATTTAGATTCCCTAATAAGATTTTATTGGGGGAAAAAAGAACCTTTTATCATCTTTTTTGGACTGGAATGTACAGAGTCGTATCCACAGATGTGTAGCTGGTTTTCCCAGTGCAAATTCACAGGTGCTGGGCCAAATGGCCCTGTGTAGGGCTCAGAACTCCAGCCCTGAGAGCACCATTGTTCTAGAAAGTTCTGCATTCTAGAAAGAACACAGAACCATTTCTAGAACCTTTTTTCTAGAAAGAACAAAGAACCATTGTTCTGTGGTTCTAGAAAGGTGTTTCCACAAATCCCTGACCAGGGGATGAAGCACAGAAAGGCAGAACAAGAGAAAAGCAGGAAGAGCGAGGCTGGCGAGAGCCACAGCAGGAGCGGGTGAGAATCCAGCCTTGCAGGGTCAGCACCCTGGAGTAGACACAGGTCTGGGAAGAAGCTGCTTTCCCCAAATCCTCAGCCTTCACTGACTGCCTCTCCCCTGGCAGCTACGACTATGCAATTTAACTCCTTGTTATTTGCTGCTGAGTTATCTAACATTATTGTCAGGACTAGTCTAGACTTCCAGAGCCCCCTTACTCACATGAGGCATGAGAACCCAGCAATCTGGGCACTTAATGTCTCTGACGCTGCATTCGGGCTCTGAAATCCTCATGGCCCCGGGTCTCCCTGGTGCTTAGAGGGCCCTGCATTCTGCCTCAGGGCATTTTGTGCCAGCCCTGTCCTGCTAAGTACTAGACAGACTGTCTGAACACATAGGATGGGGCTTCTCCTGAGCTTCAGGACAGATGCAGGGAAGTGCTATGCCTCCTTGCCAAGAAATGGGTGTGTGCTTGGCAGGGCTAGGACTAAGGTTTGCATTCCTTGTGCCACTCTTCCTGGGAGCAAGTTCACGTGGAAAGTTATCCGACCCACCTAGGGTAACCAACGGGCACGCCAGCATGAACAATACAGCGTCTGGCAAAGGGGGAACCATGCGCAGGGAAGCGATGGATGCCTTTGTGCTTTGGGGTCTCCATCTGAAGCTTCGTTTAGTGGCTGAACATTGAAGCAGTGGAGGACCCACCAACTCATGTGCAAAGTCAGCTACTCCACGAAAGCCCTCAGGACCACAGAGGCCAGGATGCCAGGGACTGTCTGCCAAAGTTCCCTGTGGGCCAGGCTGTATCTTCCTGCAGTGGACACTGTCTGGCCCACAGCTTCTCCTTCACTCCAGTGCGGTCAGGGAGGGAGCCCACTGTGACCTGTCCCCACCTAGATTGTTAGCACTGGTGTCTTGGCCTTCAATAGCAGCACCCTTCTCCCTCTCAGGGGAGGACAGACACCAAAGGATGCTGAACAAAGCACGGGACCTGCGTGGAGAGGGCCACGTTTAAACATAAAGGCACTGATAAGGTGTGGTTCTGTGTCCCCAGCCAAATCTTATCCTGAATTGTGATCTCCATAACCCCTACCTGTCAAGGGCGGGACCAGGTGGGAGGTGATTGAATCACGGGGGTGATGTCCCCCATGCTGTTCTTGTGATAGTGAGTGACTTCTCACGAGATGTGATGGCTTTATAAGGCCGTTTTCCATGCTCTTCCTCGCTCTTTCTTTCCTGCCGCCAGGTGAACAAGGTCTTTGCTTCCCCTTCACCTTCTGCCACAGTTGTAAGTTTCCTGAGGCCTCCCCAGCCATGCGGAACCGTGAGTCAATTAACCCTCTTTTCTTTATAAATTACACAGTCTCATGCAGCTTTTTATAGCAGTGTGAGAACTAACTGATACATGCGCTTTTGGGTACCGAGAGATCCCAGCTACAAATACTATACTATAAATTTAATTCTATATGAAAACCTTAATAGGAATTGGCTTTTAAAATAATTATATGATGCAGATAAACTCAAATTGAGCAACAGTCTACAAATGCTGGCACTCTTCACAAACACCAATATGGTGAAAAATGAATAATGGCTAGAGAACATTAGAGAACAAAGGAGACTAAAGAACATGGCAACGAAAGGCAATGTGTGAAAAAATTACCATAAAGATGCCATTGGCATATTGGAAAAGCTCAATTATAGATTGTATATTAGATATTAGCTTTGTATTGATGTTTAAATTTCTGAGACTAATAAAGGCACTTAGGTAATTTCAGAGAATACTCTCTTTTTGTGAGATACATGCTAAAGCTCTCAGGAGTGAAAGATTATGACACCTATGATTTACTCTCAAATACTTCTTCCAATCAGCAAAACAACTACATGTAAGTATAGCTGTGTATTCATAGGTGGGGAGGGTGATAGTTCAAATGCGGCAACATTTTGAAAAGAATATCATGTGGACAATGTGTTTCAATCCTTTGGCAAAGTTCAGTAGATTTGGGTTTGCAAATCCTAAGTGTCCTTGCATAAGAGAGAAATGAGAGGAGACCAAGAGGCAACAATATAGCAGAGAAGGCAATTCTGAATTTTTTAAAGTGAAAATGGAATTAAAGAGCTTTTTAAAAAAATTAATGTGCAAATGGAACAGACCTGATGATAAATTTCTAAATTTAAAGTGTCAGTTAGCTTGATTTTTCATCTAAAACAACTCATGAATTTGGCAAATTTTGAACAGAGTCCCCAAAGCCCAGAATGAAGCTGCAGGGTCCCAGCCGTGTCTTGCGAGTCATCTCTCACTTTCGCCGCTAGCCAAGAAGAGGGTGGAGAAGCTCTCCCAGGAAGGAAGGGAAGCTGAGGAAGAGAGGGCTCGGTCGTAAAGAAACCGAGGGAGAGAGGGCTCCGTCGTACAGAAACCGAGGGAGAGAGGGCTCCGTCGTAAAGAAGCTGAGGGAGAGAGGGCTCCGTCGTAAAGACTGAGGGAGAGAGGGCTCCGTCGTAAAGAAGCAGTGACAGGGGACCCCTTAGAGATGCCAAAGAGGGAGCAGAGATAAGGAAGATAGAAACCAGCACCGGCCAGGGAGCCCCCTGGGGAAAGATACAGGGCCCAGATGACGCTGCCTCCCCACGAGCTGCAGCACCCAGGAGGCTCCAAAGACCTGGCCTCCCCACCCAGCCCCACGGCCCTCTGTTCAGGAGCCATCCAGTTAGCCTGAGCTCAGCTTGCTTCTGATGGGGAACGGAATCCTTCACCCGTGTTTGGAAGTCAGTTGACTAGAGATTTAGCCTGGAGGCAGGTGGGTTTTCCTGATTTGAGCCTGGAAATGTGAACCAGGAGGATTTGGTTATCATCTCCATGTAGCAAGTGTGAGCCATCTGGGACTTATGTACCCAGGTGTTCCCCAGTCAAGGGGACATGTGCCCAGTCAAGGGGACATTGTCCTTTGTGAGAGTGAACCGGGCAGCGGGGCACAGCACCTAGCGGTCATGGCTGGGGAGCTCCTCCTTTCCTCCCAAACACTTTAGCCACTCCCTAGTGTCACGTTCCATTAGGCACTCATTAAAAGGTAGGAGTCTGAGATTCTCTCATTCTACTTCCAGTTTACAACTGGAAAGCTGAAGTCCTAAAAGAAGTGCCTCCCAATGTCACCCAGGAAGTGGTTAGTAGGCTCAAAACTTCCCAAACTCTGACGTGCATGCGTGTCCCCTGCGGATTCTGAGTTCCCAGGCGGGGACGAGGCCTGAGGTTCTGCAGGTCTAACCAGCTCCAGAGCCTCCCCATCAGGAGGACCTCACAAGCTTGTGGCAAGGACAGATGAGTTAGGGTGGGCACAGAGTTGTGGCCGGGACAGACCACAGTCGTGAGTTAGGCTGCACAGAGGCAGCTTCTTACCAAAGTCAGCCTTGGCATTAACAGCAAGGTGCCAGCACCCCCACTGCGTAACTGTCCAGCACTCCAGGGCTCTGTGGAACAGGAATTAATAAGGACTCTACTGGGATTCAAACCCACATCAGTCGCTGAATCCAGCGCCCAGGCACTTCTCTGCAATGAACGGCCACTCAGCGGGAGGATGGTGACAGAGAAGCCAGTGGCGTGCTGCAATTCCAGTGGGCAGCAAAGCCCCCAGCTTAGCTCACACCCCTGGGCATCCTTCCCGCTACCACAGTGCAGGAGACACTCACAGGTCCAGGATCACAACTTTGAATTTTCAAATGACATGAAAAGAGGCTTGGCATGCAGTGTTTAAGGAAACTGGGAAGGATATGAAAGGCATTTATATAATGATTTCCTTGCTTAACAAAAATGCTTAAACTTCACCGCCTTGAAAGAAAAATAAACTTCAGTTATGTGCCAAGTTAGTGTACAGGGGACATCTCAGTTTTCTATTAGGTAATGCATACGTTATACACTTAGAAGTATATATATTCGCAGGCTGGACCACATATGCAACAATTCAAGATGCATTTGTGCATAGCATCCATTTGTAACTTGTGCTTTTTAAAAATTATTTTACTTGCCATAAATAGGAAATTTGACCATTTGTCTGTAATTTTGTTTAGGACTTGAATGGAAAAACTGTAGACCTTTAGAAACTGCTGTTCCCTGGAAGTCAGTCATTTTTATAAATATTGGTTCCCCTCTCCCCTTAATCAAAGTTTGCTGTGTTTGCTGTTTGTATTCACTGACTCAAATTTTTGTTCTTTTTTTCTTGCTCTGTTTTAGAATATCTGTGCATGTGCAGGTTCCAGGGTGCCCTGCTGTGAGGAGCTGGCAGAGACTGATGCCTGAGACCAGTCTCCCGGCAACTCCCACAGCCTTGACCTGTTTACCTAAGGTCAGTGGTTCACATTTGGAGACGGGTACTTTTTAAAAAAAATTTTAACTTCACCCTTGTAAATATTTGCTGGCTCTTTTTCTTTTTTAATTAAAAAAAAAGGTTCTATTTGAAAAAGGAGCTTTGAAATTATTGTCTTAGTTTAGAAGAAATGGCCCGAAACCCTTCCCCACCGCCCCCACCCTGCCTTCTTGCAATTATTGATGCTATTAATCTGCCCAGCAAATGCTTCTTTCAGGTTGTTATAGCATCAAGATGAGGAATTCTTGGCTAAAGGGGTTTCTGTCCTCTAGGGGGGATCAGAACTGGCCACTCACTAAGCCTTTGGCTTCATTCCTGGTACCTCGCTCTATGCAAAGAAACGTCCATCCAACCTTTCTCAGCCCAGGGCGTCCCTGAGCTCCTTCTCACAAAGACCTGATAACAGGAGGACTATAGAACTTCATTTGCTTTTACCCTCAAAAGCATGCACACAGCCAACTGGGTGAGCAGATGAAAAGGTTAATCCCCCTCCTGGTCTCCACTCCACTCAGTAGAGAATGACCTCCTGTGACTTTCCTTTCCCCCAACTCCTACTTCTCCCTGGGGAAGTGCCAGGGTCCCCACTCCTGGAACTTGGCTGGCCATGAAGAGTCCTGTTTTAGTTTTAACTGTCAGCTCTCAATTGATTCCAAACCAAAGGCAATGGGTTGCCTGTGAAACATAAACTAGGTGCCGCACCATACACATTTCAACTGATTGAAAATTTGAATTGCTAGAAAAGTGGTTTATCCCATTTCATTTTTCAATATGATTATTAAGTGAACTTCTTTTTCCCTTTTTTGGCAAGAGTTGAAAGAAAGGGCCAAGAATCAGCCCTGTTTATTTAGACAGTGGTATATTTCATGATTGACTGGGGATGATGATGGGCAGGTAGAGGTGGCCCCGTGCAAACAGCAGGTGGAAGTGGGAATGCTCAGCCTCTGTACTCTGAAGGAAAGTGGTCAGGTTGGCCCAGGCAATGATGGGGCCATGAACAAGCAAGTTTATCACATCCCAGGTGCGTCTCTGCCTAAGCCACCCTCGCAGCAGTCTCAGGCAGGGTCCTTGGGAGACCAGGCGGGTAAAGAGGGCATCTTGCCAAGTTCCTTGCAGTCGGGGGAAGCTTGAGCCTGCAGGCCTCCCATGAGCTGGTCGCTGACGGTGAACTGGCCCCTGCAGCTGGCAGCTGCCCCACCTCTAAAATCAGAAGGGGCGGCCAGAGCCAGGGCCACAGCTGAACTTCTGCTGTTACAGAAAAGCTTGGTGTAACGGAGGTGGCCTGCTCTTGGCTTTGGGTGATGACCGGGCTGGGAGATTTGGCTTCTCCCTGAGATGGTCACTGTGTCAGGTAATGAGGACCCCACACAGCCCTGCCCTCGATGGACGTGTGTCCCTTCATGAGGCCGACACATCGACAGATTGTCACCTGGGCTGAAGAGTGGCTGCAGCTGTGGCTCTCCTGAGGGTGGCAGGGCCAGCTGGGAGGTGAGCTCCCTGGGGAGCAAACACGGCATCGGGAGGATGCACTGGAACAGCCTGGTCTCCTAGAACGCGGGGCTCAGGCAGGTGGGCTGGGTCCAGGTTGTGGACAGCACCTGCTCATAAGAGTCCTTCGAATTAACCTAAATAACCAATATAAAGCCCTGGCCCAGAGAAAACAAAACATGGATGCTAACACTTTCTAATAGAGGATAACAGAAGAGAGGAAAGTCGACTCTGCACCGACAGTCCCCAGCAGCAGTCACACAGCAATGCACCACACTGAGGCTCATTTCCAAGCCCCCTGCTCCTCTGACGTAGGCCCATGAGGTCCTAGCAAGAATTTATTCATCCTAGAAGGGCGAATTAAATCTGTCCAACACTGTCCTGATTTTAGTACTGAAGGTCCTGCACCCCAGAAAGCCCCCAACTCAGTCCTAGGCAGACCAGGACAGTGGTTCACCCTAACTTGGAGGCTGGCGTTCACACCCCCAACCCCCAGTGCAGAGGGGACAGGAACCCCAGGGCCTCTCAGCCAAGCTGTTCCAGACCCGACCAGAAGAGGGCAGCCAAGGACCATGACTGTAAAATAGACTTGGCGTTGCCAGGAATCTCCAGAAACCCAGGCCCTGGTCCACCTCCCAGGTCGAAGCCTCTTTTATGGACAGGGCAGTGGAGTGTAGACTTCGAGGGGATAGAACTCTAACATAGGTCCAATGAACCCACGGTCCCGGTGTTTGTGAAATCTCTGATGTCCGGTCTCCCGTTCTGATGTGCTTCAGTGTAAATTCTTCCTCAGCCTTATTTGTTTTTATTAGATGTAAAGAATGAAGGCTTCTTGTTTAACAGAAATGACAGCTGTGGTTTTGGAAGAAATAATAAAACAACATTACACCTTTCTGTTAAGTATTTGGAGAATCACGGGAGCCTTTAGAAGTCTTGCTGGTATTTTTTGTGCTGACACTGGCAGGGCATGCAGCTGCCCAGACCATCAGCCCATCCCTGTCTGGGGGTGGAGATGGCTCATGGACAGGAGGCAGCAACCCCGACGGGAACAGCATCCTCCTCTTCTTATCTGAGGCCTGCCAGTGCTAGTGCAGCAGCACTTCCTTGGGGCAGAGGGAGTGAGAGACAGGAAGGGGAAGGACTCACCCCCAGCTCATAGGGGACCATGGCAGCTGCACCAGGGATGCCCCCGTGTGGTGCCGGCTGAGGTCAGAGGGGCTGTGACTCATGTAGCACCCACTTGGGGACTAACTCCAGAAACCAGGACCTGTGCCCAGGAAGCAGTCCACTCCCCAGACCATGCCCTTCCGGCACCAGTGGGGTGTGCAAACTACTTGGCAACTGGGGGGCAAGGCCAGGCGCTCTCGAGGCCAAGAAATCAGCTGGTTTTATTCATTAACACAGTGGCGCCTGGCATGCAGGAGGCACTTAATAAACCTTTGTTGGATGAAGGGTTATGGCCACTGACTAGCACTGCTTTCTAGAACAGCTTTCCTGGGAGTGCTCGGCTCTTGTTTTGCACCCTAAGTACTTTATATTGTCTTATGCTCTGCTAGGTTTCCAGGGCTGCCTAAAAACTTAAAATGAAATTGACAGCTTCGAGCAACAGAAAGGCTGGAGTGCTGGAGGGCAGAATTCTGAAATCAATGTGTCCAGGGGCCATGTTCCCTCTGAAGCCTCCTGAGCAGAAAATTGCCTTGCCTCTCCCTGCTTCGGATCCCTGTAAGCATTTGGCAGCTGGTGGCTGCACCCCTCCATTCCCTCCTGATGTGGCCTTCTCCTCTTGTCCTGTGTCTCTCTGTGTCCAGATCTGTGTCTCATTGGATTGAGGCCCACTCTCAGCCAGTATAATCTCATCTCAATTCTCACCTTAATTCCATCTGCAAAGACCCTATTTCTAAGTCAGACAATGCTCTGAGGTTCCCAGTGTACATGAATTTTTGGAGGACACCATTCACCTACGACACACACGGAGATAGCAGCCTCTGTGGCTGCCGACTTAGCGCAGGCAGGCCCTATGGTAAATGCTTTACTTGTGTTTTCACATTTTATTCTCAGAGTCACCCTATGAAGTAGGTTTTATTATGACCATTCCCATTTTACAGGTAGAGACACTGAAGCAAGTTATGTCCTCTGTCCAAGGTCTGAAAGCCAAAAGGCGACAGAGCCAAGGATGGCCTCCAAATAGACATGAGCCAGCTGAACCCTGCAGCCCCAGCCATACCTGCCCTGTGCTGCCCCTCCAGGTAGATTTGGCACTCAGCTCCTGCCCCGTGTTGCCCCTCCAGATGGACTCAGCCCTCAGCTCTGCCAGAAAATGCCCCAGGACATGTTTAATAGATGGTTAGAACTAGTTGAAGTTCTATTTTTTGTGACTACTTTGAAAATGCAGGACTATCCAGAAAACTAATAGAGGATGAACAAAACCAGCTGTTGATATGTGGATGTCCATCCCACTCTAAAATACTTGGCCTGCCACACACCAGAGGGAGTTCTCACTGATCTTAGATTCCTCAGTATGCCAAAGATGAGATCTTCCTAAACTGTTTGCTATAATTTGAAGGAGCATGACAAGTGAGGGCAAAACAAATTATACACAAATTCTGAGCTTCGCAGACTTCCTATGTAGAACATTAGCTATGCAAGTAGCATGACAAGGGTAGCCACACTAACCGCCAGCCCTTCCCTGGCACTTACGGGGGTACTACTGCGCTGGTAAAGTTAGGAGAGTCTGGAACGGCATAGCCATAGATAACTCCCCAATCTGTTCCTGTGGACGAGGTCCTCTGGGCAAGCCATCCTGTTGCTTGGAATCAAGGAATCGGGTGCAATGTCTGCTGATCCCTGACAAGTGGCCTTCCACAACCTCCAGCCTATGAAATGATGCAAATGGGCCAATTGCATCTTCCCTCTGGAACCAAGGTCGTCCCACCCTCTTGTTACTACACAGCCAGCCTGCCCCAGCCCCTGGGTGGTTACTCAGTTCCTGGATGTGACTCTGTGGGGCTACATGACGCACGCTGTCTTCCATCCTGGGAATGCTAGTGGATGTGACAAACATACCACTGCCAGATGCACCTGCCTGGTGCTGGTGTGTATTTGGCCATCTTCATGAGCCTGGAGCAGGACTTCCTCCCTCACCAATGGGATGAGGAGGAGGCCATTGGAAGCCCTACTCACCAGGTCCTGCGGAAACTCACAGTCCCTCGGGAAGTAGCCACAGGGAGAAATGTCTACAATGCAATGTGGAAACATGAGGTAAGAGACAGGAGTCCCATGCTAATGGTGGGCAGAGAAAACAGTGATTTCTGAAGGAAAGCTTAGAGAAGAGGGAACCTTTGAGATGGATGTTGAAGCCAAAAGAGGTGGTCCCCAGACAGACACAGGGCTGGAGGGCCAGGCTGGAAGGGCATTTGAGTCACAGGACAACATGTGCACGAATGTGACAACCAGGAGGCAGCTCAGGGCCCTGTTGTTGTGCCCTTTAGCACTCTGCAGTGTGGACGTGTCTGAATCCAGATTCTGGCAGTGTCTCTTCAGTCCACACTGTTGGGGGCAGCATGTGGTTATAAGCTCAGAGGTAGCATCACTCTAGGTGGCAGGAAAACATTTAAACATGGTTCTGAGGCCTAATTGACAAGAATCTGCCAGTGTCCAGCGGATAGGGTGGCTGGACTTTGCTTGTCATCATGAAATGGTACAGGGTAGAGATTTATCTGAAATGTTTGTTTCCAGGCACTGTAGGTTGACGGTGTTGTTCACTGACCTCCCGATATCTTCACAGGGTCTTTGATGACCTGCACCAGAAAGTCTTTAGACCTTCAACGTCTCACTTTTGACAGAACTGTAGAAGTAACTTTTCAGAATCCGTATGAAATATTAATACTAGTCTGAGGGAGGTGAGGGGATTGCATTCTGGCAAATTTTGAAAAACAAATGGGGACACAAGCAAAGAAAAGCCATGTCCTGAGGCATCCATTGCCGGGAACAAGACACATCTCAAGGGTGCAAGCCAAGGGGTACCCCGTTATGATCACAGAGGAGCAGAGTTCAGCGGGGTAATATAACTGTCACCTTGGCAAGGCAGGGCTGGATGCGTGCATAAATCAGGATGTGAATCCTGGATTCACATTCAGTGCATGATTCTCGCTCACGTTACTGTGCCAATAACTTTAATTTAATAAGCCCACGTGTCAAGGGCCACTTCAGATCCGTCACAGCTGTTGCCTCCCCTCCCTTGTTCCTTGGAAAAGCTCAGTTCTCTGGCCGGCTGCTCCCTCCGGCATCCGCAGAGGACTCTGTGCTCACACTCGCTGCCTGCATCTACCCTTCCAGAGGAGGAACTCGGCGTTCCCACAGCTCAGCCTGGCTATGATGGCCCAACTCTACCCTCATGACAGTGAGCGTGGCCATCGGTGTTCCTGGGGACCTTTCCCTGTGGTGAGGAAAAGTGCTGAGCATGTGGGGAGAAAAAGGGAAAACAAATACGCAAATCGCTTTAATTTGATGCCCCAAATAAAAATCACTCGGATTGACATTTAAAGTAGGCATTACAGGAGCAAGTTTTATGGCTAACCCTTTTACCCAAGAGCGAGCAACAGAAGGGAGACAAAAGTTGTTTTTAAGAAATAGTAACGAAATTTAAGAAAACTATATTGAAAATGAATTAATATTGGTCCTAACATTTAACTGGGGCTTGCAGACAACAGGGCGGAGAGGCAGGTTTGCAGTGGATGTGTTGCTTCTGACCGCACTGTTTATGACTGGTCTAACAAAGCCAGAAACCCGGTCAGGAGAAGGAACAATGTTTTCCAAAACATCACAGATGATTCGGACCCTTAAGTGAATGGTTACAACAGAATCAGAGGAAAGGAAGGGTTTAGGCGACCACGAGGCACAGGGAGCATCACAAAGGAGAGACAGAGCAGAGCCAGGGTTTCCTCGGGGCTGTGACAGCCCCTAAGCACCAGAGCTTCCTGTGCATGGGGTCCAGCCAAGTGTTTCAGATAACACTTTCTGGACTGTTGTTTGTTTGCTTTGGTTTTTTAACCCAGCAATCTATGAAAAGGCCAATACTCTTGAGAATAACGGCAGCCACACTCTGCAGTGAGACCTGCATGTACCCAGCCATAGGTAACACAGCCCCCAGGCACACGCTGCGTTCCAATGTTCGGGGCTCTGCAGGCTGGTGTGCACTGTGTCTGCTAGAGGTCCAGTCTTCCAGATTCACATCCTCTCTGGCCCTACATTGTGCTTCTCCACGATATCTGAGTTACATTGTTTTGTTTCTTTGATTCACACTCTTTTTTCCAATGAGAGTTTTTCACATATGCATTTTCAGTTCCTCAAGCGCTTTCAGTACAACCTTTACACATTTATTGATTGTGATAGCGGGCTTCTTTTTTCCCTAATTCACAGACTTTGCAAATTCTTTGTCTGATTTCGCTGGGACTATTGCTGTGTGCTGCCTTCTCCATGCCTTTCTCTCTGTTTTACTTGAACAATCTGTCCATAATCAGTTCAGTTCAGCACTCACTGAAGATGGCTGTGTCACCCCCCTGGCACCATGAAGACATAACATCTGACATGGCAACCAGAAGGACACCCTCTCTGTTCAAGGCTCTTTGCATGCTCTCGAGGGGTCTTCTCTATAGAAAGCCCTCAGAGGATGACAGTCCTGCATGAGGTGCTTCAGCATGAGGGGTTGAAATGCAAAGAACTGGGTTTAAAAAGTGAGTAATGAGAGAGGTGGGTATCTGGTTTTCTAGAAAGAAAGAGTTAATGGAGAAAAGAAATTGAGTTTTTGAGTACAAGTAATCTTGACCAGAGGAAGAAAACAAAAGCCATATTCCAGAAAAAGAAGCTGTGTGAGCGGAAGTGGATGGAGAGGCAGATGAGCACACTACTGTTTGCTGAATATTCACCACCACAGAAGAAAGACCAGAGTCAGGAGTGAAAAAGGTAGAAGGTGGGGAGCTGGATGGGGGCTGTAAGAAGGCCTTCTACAGCCACCAAGCGTGCAAGCTCCTGTCCACAGCAGCGGGGTGAGCCGGACGCAGGGGTCCTTACAGCCTGCAAATGAAAAGTGAGCTCAACCCCTTGGCATTTCAGTCAAATGAGCCAGTAGGTTTCTGTGTTGACTGAAGCTATTTTGAGTCGTCTTGTAGGCTCTAAACTGGGGTGCTAGTAATTGAAATTGGAAGAGAGAAGTTTAAAGAAATACTTAGAGAAAGGATAGAAGTTAGAGATCAATTAGAGGTAAAGATCATGAGTGCAGGGGATGTTGAGATTGACCTCAGGTGAAAAAAAAAAGAGAGAGAGAGAGATTGACCTCAGGTTGCTGAAGTAGGTAAGTGTGGATAGAGTGATAGAATGACAGATTTGGGAGAAGGAGGACATGCCTGGTCTTTATTATTTGGAGTTTAAATAATTGTTGAGGATTTAGGGTCCCAGTAAATAAAATCTCCCTTACTTGAGCTTGGAATCCATTGATAAATAAATGGAGGTGTCAGCCAGCTGGAAATGTGCGGGATATTATTGATAGGAGTTCTACGGGAAGATGGGGCTTAGAAGTAGATTCAGGTGTGCTCGTCAATATGTCCTCTTGCTTTGCATGGCCCAGAGAGCAAGCAAGAACCCAGAATCTCGAATCTCTGCAAACACAGGAGCTCCAAGGAGGACTCAGCAGAGCTGGAGCCCCATGTGGTCTATTGTTTCTGCACAAGCTCACCAATCACAGCAAGTGTGAGAAGGCAGAGAGAAGTGAGGATGGGTGCTGGACAGGGAGGCTCATCACCTGTAGCCAGGAGAGCATAAGCTCTTGCCGCCAAGAGCCCCTTCAAGCCTGAAGCACACAGTCCAGCAGGAAGTTCCAAGAATGCCTCTGATATTTCCAGGAGAGCCCATGGCACGGAATACGTGTGTGTGTGTGTGTGGTGTGTGTGTAAGCATTTCTGTGCGTGTGTGTGTGTGCATGTGTGTGTGCATGTGTGTGCGTGTGTGTGTTGTGACTTTACAAGAGAAGAAACCTCAGGAGGGCCTGGGCTCCCCTGGTAGAGATTTTCCTTAGGGAAGAGCAGCGACGTGTAGTGGCTTGAGGATGGAGCCCTTAGTATCACCACAGTCTACTGAGAGCGATCAGAGCAAGAGAACTCTTTAATGAGACGAAACAGACAGCGAAGTCCATGGAGAATCAGGAGAGAGGAGTGTCCCCAAAGCCGTCAAGGGTGAGTGATAAGAAAATGCAATAAACATCATTCTCTGAAGAGCAGTTCATTAAGATAAGCTATGAAAAAAGGCCATAAGTCATGGCAACGTGGGCGTCAGAGTTAACATCCAGAGAAAGAGCCAAAGCAGGATTCTCATCATTTATCCTGCAAATGAACAAGGAGGGCTAAGTGCAGGCCTCTGAATAGAACAGGGGCATTTTCTGTTAGGATCCAAAATGGAAATGGCTCCCCAGTGCCAAGCCACGTGGTGCTGGGTGTTGCCCATTGACATCTGTCATAGCTCAGAGGGTTGGCTGAGTTCAACCACCTCACATCTCAAATTTTGTTGGCCAGCGGTTTTCAGTCTGTGCTCTTGACAACCTAGGGGATCCAGGGATTCCTCAAGGCCAGCAAAAAGGGTTTTGTGACCCAATAACACATGCATATGAGTGCGCGCGCACACACACACACATGCGTATACATGCATCTTCCATGCCATGTGCTCTGCTTGAAAGGACAGACACATTCTTGAAACTGCCTGCTGGACATTGCGCTTCAGGCTCCAAGGGGCCTGATGGCTGGAGGAGCTTATCCTCATCTTTGAAACCCCGCTCCCCTTCATCTGGAGCATTTCTGTAGGGAG
>NW_012115110.1:2303305-2303685 GCF_000951035.1 Colobus angolensis palliatus
TTTTAGTCATGAAGTTCTTGCCCATGCCTATGTCCTGAATGGTATTGCCTAGGGTTTCTTCTAGGGTTTTTTATGGTTTTAGGTCGAACATTTAAGTCTTTAATCCATCTTGAATTAATTTTTGTATAAAGTGTAAGGAAGGGATCCGGTTTGAGCTTTCTACCTATGGCTAGCCAGTTTTTCCAGCACCATTTATTAAATAGGGAATCCTTTCCCATTGCTTGTTTTTGTCATGTTTGTCAAAGATCAGATGGTTGTAGATGTGTGGTGTTATTTCTGAGGCCTCTGTTCTGTTCCATTGGTCTATATACCTGTTTTGGTGCCAG
Source organism: Colobus angolensis palliatus (assembly GCF_000951035.1). Taxonomy (NCBI): domain Eukaryota; kingdom Metazoa; phylum Chordata; class Mammalia; order Primates; family Cercopithecidae; genus Colobus; species Colobus angolensis. Next base: position 2,303,632 of record NW_012115110.1, read on the forward strand.
TACCATGCTATTTTGGTTACTGTAGCCTTGTAGTGTAGTGTGAAGTCAGGTAGC
>NW_012115110.1:2309245-2311465 GCF_000951035.1 Colobus angolensis palliatus
CAAATTAAATCTGTCCCAAGTAACAGACTCTTCTTGCTGCTGAGTTGAGAGGTGCTGAAGAAAACAATAAAAGCCCATACCCGAGTCCAGAGGGATGTATAGAGCATACGTTCTTCCCGATGGCAAAAAAGCTTCATGTCTGGGCTCACCTCCCTTGACTCAGCGGGATTGCACAGATCCTCTGATCCATGTCAAACATAAATCCTAAACTGGCGCTCTGATCCTCAGCATGTACAAGATGGAAGAGGGATTCTTTCAGCTGTTTAGGGGAACCACAGCTGTTACAGAATCTACACAGGAGAGCTTTCTAATTTCTAATTAAACATGAAGTCAGAATGAGCTTTTTTTTTTTTTTTTTTTTTGCCTTTTAGCTACCTTGCTATCTTAACTCTTCTTGTAATAGAAGGAGACAAAGTGACTCATGGGCTTCCATTTTGAGGATCAATTGAACTCATTAGGGATTTTTAAAAACAGATTTCTGAGTCTTAGCCCCAGGGATTCTAACCGTCAGTTATAATGGGGCCCCTTAATGTGATTTTGAGGTCTTTTCTAGTTTTAACAAAGCTAGAAAAGTTTAGGTGGGGCCCCGAAATGTAATTTTTTAGGTGGGGCCCCGAAATGTGATTTTGAGGTCTTTTCTAGTTCTAACATCCATTGTTTCTTCTTTATTATAAATGTTCATTTATTTCCATTCTTCTCCTCAGTGTAGATTTCACCGGACTCACTCTTCAAAAACAATCAACCCAGTTTGATGATACTCCTCTCAGCTGAAGCCATCATAATTCAGTTGCCCTTGGTTTTGTAGACCTATTCTCCAACCTTCAATTATTTCCACAACTCTCATTTGAGTATTCTCAAATTTCCATCTTGTTACAAACATGATCATCCGTGGTAATGATTATTTTAGAAGCTACATTTGTCATTGTCAGTCTGATAGTTCTTACATGTGTGTAAGCTTTTTTTTTTTTCAAATTATCTCAGTTAAATTAAATCATCCTTGGGGAAATAAAAACAAACTATTTTTTTTTTCCACTGACTCAATACTGTCTACTTGATTCCTTTATTCCTACCATCATCTTTCAAGAAGCTGGTCTCCTCCACCTGAGTTCCCCTGTGAGAAAGGGTTTCAGTAGAATATTGCACTGTCTGTGGGGTGGTTTGTAAGTTGAAAGAAATGTGATTTAGTGCATTTGGAAGTATATTGTCTGTCCCCATGATACTTATATATCTGTTATAAATAATTTCTTTTACTTTTCTTTTCAGAAAATGATAAGTTCACCCGAAATGAGTCTGAATGTCCCAGGTCTATTGTTTCAGAACTGGAGCTGCAATCCATAGCCCTGTGAAGGTGGTTATTAACTTATTTTGGAAATGCAATCACAGACCACAGATTATTTCAGTGAAAACACGTCTATCCCATATGTTGCATTCCATTTTGTTAGTGAACTGGGTCTGTTGTTGGTGCCGCCCACTGTTAAGTTTATTGATGAGAACTTAAGCATTTGGTCTCTAAGGAAATACCCCGGGTCATATACGTGCACCTGGTTTCGGTTGGGAAAAATTTCATCCTCCGTGTCTTTGTGGCTGGAAATTTTCAGCCACCACAACACAAAAGGTAAAATATATGTCATCTCATCTCTAGGCACTAACAAAATAGAAACAGAGAAGGTGTATGGTCTAAACAGAACCAGAGAACAGTTCAGGTCTCACGTGCAGAGCGGCATCCTATCATAAAACCTGGCCACATGCCGCTAAAATGGTGCAAAATGCAGGTTTCCCACTTTTCACATAAAAAAATAAATAAAAGTCAATAAAGAAATGTTGGTGTTTGTTTATGTGCATGCATTTTATCTAAGTTCAGGACATTCAGCTGATTCTATCCACTACCCCGTGGCTGTGTTTCCATGGTTCCTAAATAAACTTAACTGACTTCTCCATGGCTAACTCTTGGTTAAGATAATTTTCTTAACTCAAGTTTCTTTCTGCTGGGCACGGTAGCTCATGCCTATAATTACAGCATTTTGGGAAGCAGAGGCAGGTGGATAACCTGAGGTCAGGAGTTCGAGACCAGCCTGGCCAAGATGGTAAAACCCCATCTCTACTAAGAATACAAAAACTAACCAGATGTGGTGGCAGGGGCCTGTTATCGCAGCTACTCAAGAGGCCGAGGCAGGAGAATCGCTTGAACCTGGGAGGTTGAGGTTGCAGTGAGCCAAGGTT
>NW_012115110.1:2312520-2350028 GCF_000951035.1 Colobus angolensis palliatus
AGGCCAAGGCGAGCGGATCACCCAAGGTCAGGAGTTCAAGACCAGCCTGGCCAACATGATGAAACCCCGTCTCAACTAAAAATACAAAAAAGTTAGCTGGGTGTGGTGACACGGGCCTGTAATTCCAGTTACTTTGGGAGGCTAACGCAGGAGAATCGCTTGAACCCTGGAGGCAGAAGTTGCCGTGAGCCGAGATTGTGCCATTGCATTCCAGCCTGGGGACAAGCACGAAACTCTGTCTCAAATAAATATATGAAATTTTTCATATATATGTATTTCATATATATTTTTTTCACATATATATTTTCAGATATATATTTTTCATATATATATGTGTATATATATGGCACTAGAAGCCAGTCCAATCCCCAGATGTGTAAAACTGTAAACAGATTTCCTCAGCAAAATGGATGCTCTCTCTTGTCGGAAACATATCCAGTTAGGCAGCACTAATATTTAGGAATATATTGATAGTTCCTTTCTTTGACTTTTGATGGAAATCTTATGAAATCGAATTTATCAAGATCCCTGTGTCTGTAAAGCACAAGCGCACATCAGTAGTGCAAATGCAAGAGCTCCTGCGTGTCTTACGCTTTTCCGTGTTTAATGATAAAAACAAATAAATGTTACACAAGCAACTTAAAGCAAAGACTAGACTATTTTTTTCTAGTTTTCTGTAGAAAACATATAAAACTAAATACGTTTTAAACAAGCAAGTTAGAGCAGAGACTAAACTATTTTTTCTAGTTTTACTATAGGAAATACATAAACATAAATAAACGTTAAACAAGCAAGTTAAAGCAAAGACTAAACAATTTTTCTAGTTTTACTATAAAAAATATACTAGGAAATCACTGTCACTTAAAAAGACAATCAAAGAATATGCAACGGAAAATTGTAGGCAAATATAATAGTAGACATCTAGCAGTTTATTATTTGAGTGTGTGTGTGTTTCCACTTGTTATAATCTGATGTGATTTATTTTCTCATTCAAGACAAATATTTTTATTTGTACCATGTTTAGCTGAGTGAGACAGGCAGGCTGCGCATAACTCCCTGCTTGGGCACCAAGCCTTCAACACACGGCTCCATCTGGCACCATCTGGCTCTGCTGTTTCTTGCTCCCCCAGTTGTGAAATGCAAGGCTCTGTTTGCCTACCGGGACTTTTTGTGACCTCGACTCTTTTCTTGTTTTCAGGACCTCACTGCTCAGGGGCATAACAGAATACCTGCTTCTTCTCCAGTCCCCTGGTTGGGATTTCTGAGCCTTGCAAATGACCAGCTTATGCTCTTCTTGGACTTTTATCCAATGCCTTGTCCTTGATCTCTGGCAAGACTCACTGATGCCTTTATCCTCGTTCACTCCCTGCACACCAGTGACATCTTCCATATGCAAATTTGGCAAGCTCATCACCTCATATCATGGCCAAAGCTTCCCGAGGTCTGAAGCCAGTGGTTCCCACATCCCTCCACCCCATCAGGTCTCTGTCCTCTCTTGCAACTCCAAGCATGGCTGGTCCTGCCATCAGCGTATCCCTGGGTCCATCCCCAAGTGGAGTGTCCACGTGAGGTGTGGTTTGGAGACCCTAAAGACAGGGATGGGAAGTTTTCCTCAGCTGTTAGAATAGGTTGAATGAGTACATGTGTGCATGTATGCCAAAAAGTGTCTATATGATTTGCAAACTTGATACTAAGACTTTCTTTTCTTGTATAATAATCTGGTAGCAAGGCTGTGGGGAGAGGAGGAGACATATTCCCCCATGGAACACTGAGTGCTAGAGACTTTGTTTATCCAAAGAACTGACAATTGCTGGGAGGAGAAATTCACTTAGGTCAGTTTTCACGCTGCTTTACACACTTGGCTGGTGCCTCTGGGATCATTCTCCAAACCTCGGTTGTTATTTTTCTGCATACTTAGTTCTGTTCTAGTCTCATATCTCCTTCCAGGCCACTTGGGCTCCCCACTTGGGATCCACTCTTCCCGGCTTTTCAATTTCCTGTCTCTGTAAATACAGTTCCTTGTAATTCTACAATGCAAGCCTTAATCATTCCACCTGGCACAGCTAGAATCCAGTCCCCCTCACAGTGTACAAGAGCCACTCTTCCTTTCCAGGGATTCCCAATTCACATCAGCCTGATAAACCCAATACTCATCCAGACCTCAAAAGTAACAATTGTCTTGCATTGGGACATCTGTGTCACTCAATTTGCATTCTCAAATGTCAACTGCTAACTCATATCTGGGCTTTATGCTCCACAGTTCCCCAGGGCAAACCTCCAATAACTTATGAACTGCTCTTTCTTACAGAAAGATACAGTGGCTGGGACTGCACAGAGCAAGAAGATACTTCTGTAATCAAGCATGATTCCAGTGAGCATTTAGACACACGGGATGGAAAGATGTGGACCCTATTTGTCAATCATCAGATAGTGACATGGCAGTGCACAGAAGGTAGGTTGTGGAAGATCCATCAGCTCAGAGTTTCAGATGCATCCTGAGAACAATGTGGTCTTGCTGTCTACACAGAATTGGATGAGGTTAGAATCCATTTGGAAGGGGCATTCTCTTCACTGTGGAAGGGAAAGGTACACACTTCTAGTAGCTCTTGAATTATTTTCTGTTTTTTCACGTAGAACATGAGTTCAAGACCACCCCGGCCAACATGGTGAAATCCTGTCTGTACTAAAAATGCAAAAATTAGCTGGGCATGGGGGCGTGGACCTGTAGTCGCAGCTAGTTAGAAGGCTGAGGCAGGAGGATTGCTTGAACCTAGGAGGCGGCAGTTGCAGTGAGCCAAGATGAGGACATTGCACTCCAGCCTTGGTGACGCTGTCTCAGAAAAAACAAACAAACAAACCAACAAAACCCTGAAAAACATGAGAAGGGGCTGCCTTAAATATTTTACAAAAACGTAAATATAGAGAGGAAAAATGTGGTTTGGCGCACCCTCAATGAGCACTTTGGCCCTGGTGTCAAAATATCACCAGCAGGAGAAATGGGGAAGTACATAAGATGAAAAACTCCAAGGGCAGCCCCACTGCAAGCTTTATGGAGAAAATCGTAGTGTTCTTTTGAATCATGGGAATGTGACAGGAAAACATCCTACTGTGTGTGAACATATTTATTATGATAGAAAACCGATAACCAAGAGATAACTACTTTTCAATTTTAGTTGTGCCATGGCAGACCCTCAGGTCAAATGGGTCTCCCAAGCAGGTAACAAACCAAGGGACAAATGAGTGTTTTGCAGAGTACACAAGGCTTCAGAGCTCAAGGTGGACACAGATGCAGTCTAACAGCAGTGAAATCAGCATTACAAAGAAGACAAATATAGATTTTCTTAAAATAGCATGCACTGAATTTCAAGGGTTTTAAAGTTCATACTTATTTTACAAACTGTTCTGCAGATTCAATGGACTGCACTATAATAAGTGGATAGATTCCTTAAAGCTGTATGCATTCAATTTATTATCCCTCCCAGATAGTAGAAAATCAAAATTGCAAACTAAAATATTTAGTATGAATTAAAATTAATTGACTCTTTCCTGTGCTCAATACCTGCATACTGATTGCTTATTGTGTAACAAGCCTGGGGCAAATGGTGTGGCCACCTCATCTAATCAATAACTGAGTTTTGATTATTTTACCTCCCTGTCTCTCCCTTCAATGTATCTCCCACGTGGTCTGACAATTCATAGTTTTTGTAGTTTTGACCTTCATGATTTCTCTTCTTTATTGCCACAGTTACTTCCTACCTGCAAGTTCTGTATCATATGCTGGACCATGCCTCCCCAAGACATGCGCATACTCGTGTACACACACATGTACCCACCCAGAAACACACACTTCTTCACACATGCACACACTCATTCACACTGCATTCTCCCTGTGAAAACAAATGTGAAGCTGCTAAACATCTAAAATCAGAGCATTGTCTGAGCATTGGATTGGATCCCTTCATGGCCCATCTTGGATTCAGGACAGTTTCCTAGCTGGTCAAAGAATGAGCCTGCCTGTCTGGTTGTGCTTCCCACCTCTCCTGGCCGACCCCTCCCTGTGTCCTGCACTGTAGCATGTGCCCATGGCTCCTGCCTCACCTGTTCTCACTGCTTCCCCACCTGCATCACTTCCCTCATGGTTTCTCTCTCAGGCCAGGTTAGAACTGGCTGCAAAGACTGAGGCAAACAACAGTGGCTTAGACAATATGGAATCCACTATTCTCTCATCAGAAGGGAGATCTGTACCTTTCCTGTAGCTCTAGCTGGATTTTCAGAGGGAATAAACCTAGCTCCAGGTCACAGTTTTACCTGGAGGCTGTCAGAACTTCCTTATTCTCATTCTCCCCCGTCAGTCTTGGAAACAGTGAGGGCTGTGCTAGCACCCTAACTGTACTGCAGAGAGGAAGAAGCAGGCAGCCTCCAGATGTTTTCTTGTTTGCTGCCTGTTTCTTCTACTTAGAATTTCAAAAAGGGAAAAGGAAAGGCCCCTGATGAACAAGGCATGGAGAAGAATCCATATTAGTAAAGAGAGGAGAGAGAAGATGACGACTTCACACCCATGTTAGGGTCCCCAGGCTGGGAGCCAGGCAGGAAGACACTAGCTGGGTGGGGTGGCCGGAGGAGGTGGGGTGGGCAGGGTGGCACCGCAGCAGGCAGCCTGTGTCATCACCTGTACGTGGGTATGTGAAAGCACCTTTCACTCTGCAGAGGAACGCAGTACCCCACACATGACGAGCAATGTCCTCGCCCCTCAGAGGCAAGTACATTCCTGTACATCACTCAGCAGAGGATGCTTGCCTACCCGCACTGCCCCTGTGGCCAGAGAAAATGGTCCCAGAAAACCATGAGGGCAGATGTGCTTGTGAAGGTGGCCTTCCCATGGGGTTCCAGGGACCTGGGGTCTTCTCCTCTTGCGGCTGCCACACCTCATGGCCAACAGAGTCCTCTGCAGGAGCCTGCACATCCAGCTGATGGAGGAGAGTGTACAGATGGCCACACAGGAAGCTTCCAGGAGTCAGGCCCCGAGGCAGCCCAGGCCTCCACTGACCACGCCCCGGTTCCCACCGCCACCATGAGCTCCCTGCAGAAAAAGGAGATGGGCCCAGACAACATCTCCTGTTTCCCTGCCATAAGAGAGGACCTCCCTTTCTCCTCTTATTTTGAACAGACAGAACCCTAGAAAATGAAGACAGCAAATGGAGATGTTCAAAGAAATGTGTAGAATGTAGTCACTGAAAAAACTGTAACCTCTGAATGAAAAGACATTTGGGAGAAAGAGAAGCTAGCAAAATAGCAAAGAGTAACAAAGAAAAGTGAACATCTTTAAATTGGAATCAAATCCATAGATCTTACTTTATTAAGAAAAATTATATTAAGATCAACAATTTTGCTGACCTATTTAAGTTATGCTTCACAAATTACCTTATTTGATAAAAAAAAATTATTCGGAGCCAAATAAAGGCTCTAGATATTTGTCAGTGGGTTCTCATGGTTATGGTTAGAACAGATGCACGAAAACATGGACCGGAATGATTCCTTCCTGGAATCACTGTATTTTCACTTCTCTAGAATGCTGACAGAGCACTTCAGAATTGGGCAATTTAAAATGATACGTGGGTTTTGCCCATTTCTTAATGATGCTTAAAATGATGCAGAAAATGATGCGAAAGCACTGGAAAGGAATACACACGTGAGCCCAGGCTCAGGGAAGCATAAAGCCTCCTGGCAGCCTGCCCTGTGTTAGTCATTGTGACCCTGCCGCCTTTGTCCACGAGGTTGGCTCGGGTGGCTCGGGGCCACCAGGCCATGTGGTTTGAGTTGTCTCCCACTGGGAGTGATGGATTTGAACCGGTCCGGCCACAGTCTCCCACCCAGTCCCCCTTGTGGCCAAAGGCATGTGTTTGTGAGAGAGCTGGATATTGTCAGGGGGTGAAAGGGGTGATCACGAAACAGAGCAAAAGAGAAAAACGGTCAGCACGGCAACGACTCCCGAGGCACTGGCCTTGTCTATGGCGTGTGCTAAGCAACTGTGCCAGAGCCTCTCTTGCCTGGAGCCTGAGAAAAGAGGCCACCACACGGGCCACTGGCGTGGTGACAGCTGTAGCCGCAAAGGCTTGCCGTCACTGTATGGAGACACCGCAAAACATGTTCTTAGGGAAATGAGGATTTCAGCATAATGAGAAAGAAAAGTCAGACTTTACTGTCGCATAACCCTGAAATTAATATTAAGTTAATGTAAACATTACTTTCTGAAGTTTATTCAGCTTTTGCTGATTTCTCAGGGCACTAACAGAAAGGCAGAAAAAGATCAATACCTTTGTTTGAAATATATTCTATCCAAACGTTTCCATACAATGAAAATTGTCTTATTCTTGAAATAAAGGCGATATATCAGAAAGTAAATCCATAAAAATTGCCAACCAAGTGGAATCCAGAATCTGCATGAAGTGTATCTTTTTTTAACTATGTCAAACAAAATTTTAAAACAGCTTAATGTTTCCTAAATATGTTTAAAGAAATCATAATTTCAGGGCAGAAGGGAGCAGATGGCTGCAAACACTGTAGGAACTTAGAGAGAATGAAGGAGGTTTAAAGCCATATTTGATAGAAAACTAAAGGAAGAAATCTTTCCTCCCCTTCTTCATCCTGGACTGTTTCCAAAATAGTGAATTATTTTATGAATATGCATTCCCCATTCAGAGCCATGGAGAAAGGCCAAGGAGGGACCTGCCAAGGCATGAGATTAGCAACACAACCCATGGAGATTTATTGCACATAAAAGATAGGGAAGTAAGACAACATATTCCAAAGGAACAGATATTCTCACATAAATTAAGTGCTTTTAACATTTAAGGTGCTCTTTTCCTGATGTGTCTTAACATAATTTGGGCTAATTTAAAGACAAAACAACTTCGTCATCAAAAACAGCCAGAATAAAAAAATGATTTATTGATAAACCATCTGCTGTTTACCAAGGCATGGTAAAACCTTTGTAGACATCTCACCTAGATAATTTTCAATAAACATTGAGATCACTGTTATAGCTACATATGCTTATAAGAGGCCTAATTCAGTATATTAATTGAAGTTATAGTTATCACTTGATAGTGTGTCAGCATCTATTGCTCAGGGACTGTCTGCATGCAAACAGAACTCTTGCTGGAGCCTGGGACCCAAAACCCCAGGAAAAAAAGCACTGAGGAGGGCAAGCTCAAAATATACATGACCATTTTCTTCTCATGTTAGTCTCTGGCAGAGTTCGGAGAAAAATCCTTGCATTTGTGAGGTCCACAAGCAAGGAATGAGTTTTAAAATGTTTTTCTAAACAATCAAAAGAAAAATAATGTTTTGTGATACATAAATACTGTATGACATTCAAATTTCAGAGTCCATAATATATTTTCCTGGAACACAGCCATGCCCATTCATTTACACATGGCTGCGGTTGCTTCCCTGCCACCTGCAGAGCTGCAGAGCTGCAGCAGAGACCACGCTGCCCTTGAAGTTGAAAATCTTGATCATCTGGCCCATTACAGGACAGCCCATTGATTGAGGTCTGATGTCTATTTAAGGAGTGGAAGGCGAGCCTCTTGCAGTTCCTAACGACTGTCTGGTCCCAATGGAAGGCTTGGACTGTTTTGTCCTGCCCTGTCCTTCTGCGTGAGAGAGCACCTCAAGGGAAACTCAGCAGGTGGGTTAGAATGGGGTCCAATTAGAATGGAGAAGAAAGTCATGGTGTGGAGATTGTACTGCCTGTGACGTGTTCATGTTGTGTAAACTACAATAGGATTTACCTACCAAAAGTCAAGAAAGGGACCCTTTCCATATTTCCCCAGCATTTGACACAATTTCCAATAATAATATCAAACTTGCACACCACAGCATTAGAATCTGTTGAGTCATGGAACCAAAAAAAAATGTTTCTCATATACATCCTGTTAAGACATAGAATTGTCTTGATGAAGACCTGGGCTCTGAGGCTAAAATTGCAGGTGCCAGGAATCAGAAGATCTGAAGATTCTCAAAGCAATGCATGTTGGCACTGCTTCTTGAAAAAAAAGGTACTTCTCCTTCCTAGAAAAGTGAATAGCAAAATTAGGAGGTAAAAGCACAGGTCACAAATCCTGAACACGAATTAAATACTAAAAATCACAAGGACACTCTTGTAGAGGTTCATGCTGAATGGAAGGCAGGCACTGCATTTGCTCTCAGACGTGGTGGCTGCTTGCACTCCTCTTTGCATGGAAATCTCACTGGAGTCCCAGTGAGGTCTGACTGATGGGGCCCAGCCACAGATGCCACTGTGAGGGGAGGCACAGTTTCTAGAATGTACCCTCTGCCCTCCCTGTAGGTATGGGTGAGAGAAAGGACTGCCCAGCCTGTCTGCTTCACTGACTCCCAACCCAGGTTGTCTTAAGCAAAGCCAGTAGATTACAGGCTCCAGGAGAGCAGCAGACCCTCCCTCCCTTCCTGCTGGCACATGTACTCCAAACATAACAAAACTGAGAAGCAGTAAGACCATGGCAAAGACAGAAAGCACTCAGATCAGGCAGCTTTTGCTCTGGAACTCCTCACTGCACAGTCCCTTCCTGGGCTCAAGCAAGTCTTCTGCCTCAGCTTCCTGAGCAGCTGCAATTACAGGCATGCACAACCATGCCTGGCTATCTTTTTTCTTTTTGTAGAGATGAAGTCTGTTACGTTGCCCAGGCTGGTCTCAAGTTCCTGGCCTTAAGTGATCTTCCCACTTTGGCCTCCCAAAGCACTGGGATTACAGTCATGAGCTACTGTGCCCCACCAGCTTTTACTCATGAATAATTTTCTTTGGAGAGAAATAAGCAAGCGTGGGCCCCAGGGTGTGCCATGTCAGTCAGTCTATCCCAATGCTGAGTGGAGCGTGAAGAGCCTGCTCATCCTACTTCAGGGCTTGGAGGAGCTGAATAGCCCTCAGTGGAAATAATAAGGAAGCAAATGTGAGCAGATGACCTTATCACACATTGGGGTGAAGGGTCAAAGAACTACTGCTCCATGGAAGGGAGGTCGAGTCAGGAGATTTATATTAGTTTATTCTCATGCTGCTCTAAAGAACTGCCTGAGACTGGGTAAGTTATATAGGAAGGAAGTTTAATTGACTCATAGTTCCGCAGGACTGGGGAGGCCTCAGGAAACTTATAATCATGGCAGAAGGCACCTCTTCACAGGGCGGCAGGAGAGAGAATGAGTGCCCAACAAAGGAGAAAAGCCCCGTATGAAGCCATCAGATCTTGTGAGAACTCACTCACTATCATGAGAATAGCATGGGGGTAACTGCCCTCCTGATTCAATTACCTCCTACCAGGTCCCTCCCACAGCATGTGGGGATTATGGGAACTACAATTCAATATGAGATTTTAATGAGGACACATCCAAACAATATAATTCCACCCCGGCCCCTCCCAAACCTCATGTCCTCACATTTCAAAACACAATGATCCCTTTCCAATAGTCCCCCAAAGTCTTAGCTCATTCCAGCATTGACCCAAAAGTCCAAGTCCAAAGTCTCATCTGAGACAAGGCAAGTCCTTTCCACTTATGAGCCTGTAAAACTGAAAGCAAATTAGATACCTAGAAAACTACCTAGATACAATGAGGAGTACAGGCACTAAGTAAAGACATCCATTCCACATGGAAGAAATTGGCCCAAACAAAGGGGCTACAGGCCCTGTGCAAGTCTGAAATCCAACAGGACAGTCATTAAACTTCCAAGTTGCAAAGTGATCTCCTTTGACTCCATGTCTCACATCCTCATGCTGATGCAAGAGGTGGGCTCCCAAGGCCTTGGGCAACTCTGCTCCCATGGCTTCACAGGGTACAGCCCCCCTCCCGGCTGCTTTCATGAGCTGGCATTAAATGTCTGTGGCTTTTCCAGAGGCATGGTGCAAACGATTGATGGATCTACTATTCTGGGGTCTGGAGGACAGTGGCCCTCTTCTCACAGCTCTACCAGGCATTTCCAAGCGGGGACTGTGCATAGGGCCTCCAGCCCCTCATTTCCCTTCCATACTGCCCTAGCAGAGTTTCTCCATGACGACTCCAGCCTTGCAGCAAACATCAGCCTGAACATCCAGGCATTTCCATACATTCTCTGAAATCTAGGCAGAGATTCCCAAACCTCCATTCTTGACTTCTGTGTGTCCATAGGCTCAACACCATATGGAAGCCAGCAAAGATTGGGACTTGCACTCTTTTAAGCAATGGCCCAAGCTGTACCTTGACCCCTTTATAGCCACGCCTGGAACTGAAGCACTGGGATGCAGGGCACCATGTCCTGAGGCTGCACAGAGCAAGGGAGCCTTGGGCCCAGCCCAGGAAACCATTTTTCTCAACTATGCCTTTGTGATGGGAGGAGCTGCTCTGAAGATCTCTGACATGTGCTGGAAACATTTCCCCATTGTCTTGGCTATTAAAGTTTGGCTTCTGTTTACTTATGCAAATTTCTGCAAGGGCTTGAATTTCTCCCAAGGAAATGGGTTTTTCTTTTCTGTAGCAGCATCAGTCTGCAAACTTTTCGAACTTGTATGCGCTGCTTCTCTTTTAAACATAAGTTTCAGTTTCAGATCATCTCTCTCAAGTTCAAAGTTCCACACATCTTTAGGGCATGCGCCAAATGCTGCAAGTCTCTTTGCTAAAGCACATCAAGAGCCACTTTTGCTCCCGCTCCCAGTAAGTTCCTCATCTCTGAGACCACTTCAGCCTGATTTTATTGTCCATATCACTATCAGTATTTTGGTCGAAACCACTCAACAAGTCTCTAGGAAGTTCCAAACGTTCCCACATCTTCCTGTCTTCTGAACCCTTTAAGTCTCTAAGAAGTTCCAAGCTTTCCCACATTTTTCTGTCTTCTTCTGAGGCCTCCAAACATTTCCAACCTCTGCTTGAGTTCCAAAGTTGCTTCCACATTTTGGGTATCCTTGTAGCAGCAACGTACTCCCTCAGTACCAATTTACTGTATTAGTTCGTTCTCATGCTATCTGAAGAAATACTCAAGACTGGGTAATTTGCAAAGAAAAGGGGTTTAATTGACTCACAGTTCCACAGGGATAAGGAAGTCTCAGGAAACTTACAATCATGGCAGGAGGCACTTCTTTACAGGGCGGCAGAAGACACAATGAGTGCCGAATAAAGAGGGGAAAGCGCCTTATAAAACCGGTAGATCTCATGAGAACTCCCTCATTATCATGAGAACAGTATGGGGGTAAGTGCTCTCATGATTCAATTGCCTTTCACTGGGTCCCTCTTACACAACACATAAGAATTATGGTAACTATAAGTCAAGATGAGATTTGGGTGGGGACACAGCCAAACCATGTCGAGGTCCTCATGGTTTTTCATGCAGGGTGAAGAAGGAAAGCGGCCTGTCCTGATTGTGTTCCCTTGGAGCCTGGGAGCTATGGTTCTAGGATCAGAGAAAGAAGTCAGGCATGGACCAGGAGAGAAAATAAGCCAGAGAATGGGCTCAGCCACCTCAGAGGTTCCACTCCCACTGGCTGTGGTGAGGGAGCCCTGGTCAGATTGCAGCCTCCTGACAGACTCCAGAGCATCTACCCTTGAGAAGAGAGCTGGGATCTGATTGCTTTGTGGTGACATTGTGTGCCAAATGTGAGGGAGATTTGGAGCTAAATATTTTATTTATATTTTTTCCTTGATTTAAAACATGTGGGGACAAAGAATGTGACCAGCTTGTATACAACAGAAACACAGGCCAAAAGATGACAGTTTTTATAACCCTGACACTTGTTCTTACCCCAGCAATCAGTATTTGGTGGGGACCAGACACTCTGTGCCTGTCACTTTCAATATCAGTTAGCTACTTAACATTATAAAGTCCCAAACTTAGCATGAGGTCACAATCCCCCGCTGTCAGTTACAGATGCTGAAGACCTGAGAGACATTCCTCTGCAGGGAGTCAGAATCATTGTTGGGCATTTCTCTCTCAATAGAAGATTGCATCTTCGTGATTTGTCATGGAGAAGGAGCACTGGGCTTCTTTGTTCTCCTGTCATCACCCTGACACATCTCCTCTCCAGTCAGCAGCCAGCCCACCCTGGGTTGCCACAGGTTCCAACCTCCTCCATGCCTACCAGCCAGCAGTTGCCGGTGGCACACAATGGGGGCTTAGTCCCCTGGGCTCCATGCTGCATGACAGTCTCCATGAACCTGGCCCACAGAATTGCAGGCTTTTACTGGGCACTGGGCCTGGGTCTCAGGTTCAGCCAGAGTTGGTTCATGACAGCTTTGAATTCAGATGCTGAGAGAAGCTGTGAGGACACTGCTGGTCAGCCAAGAGTTCTTCTCTGTTGGAGATTTGTGTTTTGGTCTGAAAGGGCATCCATATTCTGTTCCCTTTCTCCTTTGTGAATGAAAAAAGAGAGAAAGAGAGAGAGTGAGAGAGAGGAAGAGAGAAAGAAGAAGGAAGAAGGAAAGGAAGGAAGGAAGGAAGGAAGGAAGGAAGGAAGGAAGGGAAGGGAAGGGAAGGGAAGGGAAGGGAAGGGAAGGGAAGGGAAGGGAAGGGAAGGGAAGGGAAGGGAAGGCAAGGCAACATCAGTGTTTATTCTGGGTCCAGTCACTGAGTCAAGGGAGAAGGGAGGTTTGACATGGGGAAGGAAGACTCTGGAGCAAGCTAGTTCCACACCTTTGAATTCTTATTATGTTTGATTGTGATGGCTCCTCCCTTACCATTCCTTCCCAAATTCTTCCTCAGATTTTCTTTTAAAATACAGACAAATGCCATTGAATTTTTCAACTCTCCACAGTATATCTTTTCCATATTTTTGCAATACACCAAGGGAGGAGTAGTTCAACAATTAGAACTAATTAACATCCGTGGTTTTGTTAGAGTCATATTAATTTCTTCATCTAAGTAAACAACCAGAAAGTGCCAAAGCACAGATAATGCTGAAACCACTGAATCTGTGCCTTCCAGCCTATAAAGTACGAGGGGAATATGGAGTGAGTTAAGATCAGATGTCAGCATTTCCTCATACAACTATGCAGCAATGAAAGCAAAATATTTAAGAACCCTGAATGGGACATGGTTATAACGTGTTTTCAATTTTCAAATTCTTAAAACTGAATCCTTCAATATTTCCATATTTAAACTCAATTATCAAGTTGAGTAAACTGTTTTCATGATAATATAGACCAGTTTTTCATACTAAAAAACGTGACTTTACATGCAAGTAAGAATTGTGCTCTTGGTTGAGTCTCTTGAAAGCCTAACATAATATTAAGAAAAAAATTGTACTGTCATTAGGGGGACTTTTAATGTTGACAAGCATTTCTGTGTGAATCAGTTAGTAAGCTGTGAGTAGATCTTGACAAAAGGGCAGAAACACAAGCTAAATGTATTAATAAAAAGACAAACCTGATTTAATTTAGTCTTGTGATTGATCATTGTACCAGTGTTTCATCCCAAGCTTCTCTCTGGTTCTACAACCCATGAAATTTAAGAAGTAGTTTTTGTAAGTCTTGGGCCCTCCCTGGGATTTTTTAGGCTGACGCCAATAGTCCCCAACACACACACACACTCTCAACAGATGACTAAACACAGCAAGAAGACCCTCAACAAACCATGATATGCTTCAGCAGAATAGGTTGGGGAAGTGGGGCACAGGCCGGATGAGAGGGACGATTCTCCTGATGTGTGTGACGTAGGTGGCATGTTACGGTTTCATGAACATAAATGTAAAATTGTCCCCCCTCTGAGTCATTCTCTAAGAAACTGAAAGTTGGAGCGCTGGCATGAGATGATGTGTCATTCAATACACCCGTGAGGTGTCCTGATGCCAAGGAAATTTGCTATTTTATTTGCTTACTGGTATGTACTATTTTTTATTAGACTATATTTTATATTTTCTTAATAATTTTGCCCTATATTTTAAAGAGCAAATATTTTATTTTATTGCATTTTACCTAGTAAAAATTACATTCTACCCAGATGAACAACTCAGAATGTATTATAGTAACATCATTCTCTGAATTCTAATTTTTATACAGTTGAATAAATAGATCACCCATATAGCAAAATTTTCTTATAAGTCATATATTTGAGTTAGCTGATAACTTTTTCCACCACAAGAAAGAGAACACAGTTTTTAAGTCTTGTTTATAAGACTCATAGCATAAATAAATAATGAGAAAAATTTCTGCTTTCTGTCAGGAAAGAGACTATTTTTACCCTGCTACCTAAAGCATACGAAAAGAAAAAGATAAAACATGTGAAACCCACATTGTCAAGAATGGACATCAAGAAACAAAGGCTATGAACCCTGAAAGATGAAAAACAAATGATGTGAGCTCTCCAACTGTCCTAGCATGTTGCCTTGAGGGAGTTCCCAGATGGGTAAAGACAGGGAACCTAGCTGGAGGCCCTCAGACTCTCTGAGTTGAGGAGAAGGCAGAATAATCCAGTTAGGCAAAGGCGCACAGAATCCACAGTGCAGAATACCAGAGAGAGACTGAGCACATGGAGAGTGCTTCACAGGTGTCAGGAAGGTCCCTGTGGAGTATTCAGTTGAGTACTCATGAATGCACACATGTGTGGAAACTTCTTGAGGCTAGGGAAAGAACCACCCAATGGATGAGAGGAAAGAGTGCCAGAAACTCACAGAGGGCTGAGGATAGTGCTTGTTCCTGCCAGCCAGATAAGAAAAACTTAGAATTCATTGAGTACTGGGCGAAGTACATCCACAGTTCTTGTGTAAGTCATGAAGGACAATAAGTCCTACACCAGTGATTTTCGACCTCAGCACCACTAATGTTTTGCCCTGAATAATTATTTGCTGTGGGAACTTTGTCTGCTGCACTATGGATGCTTAGCAGCACCCGTAATATCAGCCCATTAGATGCCAAAACCATAACCCCTATAGATGTTGCTAAATGTCTCCTGGGTACAAAATTAACGTTGGTTGGAAACCACTGTCCTAGATTGATCACTGCTCTAGTTCTACAAAAAAAATCTTATAAAGCAAGACATGAGAGTTCAAACTATTTTCAATAAAATTAATGGCATCTCAAGACAAAGCTCAAGTATATTCCTAAGAGAACAGAAATACCGAGGACTTAACAAAATCAAATGACAAAATCTTGCATTTGATAAAAATTACTACATTTTCAAATAAAAAGGAAAACATGTCCCATAAAAAAATAAATAATTGAAACTGACCTAGTATTAATGCAGGTTTTAGAATTAGCACATAATTTTAAAAGCTATTACAAATGTGCCTGTGTTAAAGGTACTAAGTAGAAACATGAAAGGTATTTAAAAGACCCAAACCAATTTTTAGAGATGAAAGGTGTAATATGTGAGATTGTAGAATACACTGGCTAGGAATAATGGCAGATAAGAAGAAAACACTAGTGAACTTAAAAACACATGATTGGAAACTGTAAATGAAACACAAGAAAAAAAACTACGACTTAAAGAATTATTGAAGCACCAGTGACTTCTGGAAAACATGTAAACAGAATAATATACAAGTAATTGGAGTTCCTGAAAGAATAAGAACAGTAAGGAGGAAGAAGAGGAGAAAAAGGAGAGGGACATTAGGAAGAAAAATCAAAGAAGAAACTGAAATGACCATAATTTTTTCTAATTTCAAAAACTACAAACATAGATTCAAAAAAACTCAGAAACATGAGAAAGAGAAACATAAAGAAAACTATGTCAAGACATTTTATAATAAAACTGCTGAAAACCAATGATAAAGAAAAAGGCTTAGAAACAACTGGAGAGAAAAATGATTACATAAAGAAGAACATAGTTATGATGACAGCAGGTTTCTTGTTAGAAACAACACAGCCAAGAAGACAGTGTAACAGCATCTTTAAAGTACTAAAAGAAAAAACTGTCAGCTAACAATTTTATACCTAGAGGAAAGATCTTTCAAAAGTAAAACTTAAATAAAGACTTTCAGACATAAAAAGCTGTAAAGATATATTACCAATAGAATATTGGTACCAGAAATATTTTTAAAAGTTCTTCTAGGAGAAAGGAAATGACGGGATAGAAATTGGATCTATGGCAAGAGAATGAAGAGTGCTAAAAATTGTGGCTACATGGGTAGATACATGAGAGCATTCTGATTATCAAATCCTCTTTTAGAGAGCATTTAATGAAAGCATTAATAAAATGTAACAATTAGTGTTAAGTTTTCAACAAATATACATTTAAAATATATGCAAAAACAGCATCAAAATCAAAAGGAACAAAGGAAAGTATACTATTATATGTTTCCTATGCTATGTGTGAAATATATATATATGAAACGTCATTTGAATGTCAACTGCAATAAATTAGAGGTTTATTTTATTAACCAAAATGAAACCACCAAAGTAACAGAACAAAGAGTTATAGAGAATAAAAAAGAATTGATATAATATGAAATCATAAATATGTTAAATTACTTCAATAGATGACAAAAACAAAAAAGGAAATGAAAAACAAGTGGGAAAAATAAAATATAAATGACAAGTTGGTCGATTTATACCTAATAATATCAATATTCACAATAACTGTAAATGACCTGAATACATCCATTAGAAAGCAGAATTTACCATATAAGATAAAAAGTCTAAACTCAAATGTATATTGACTACCAGAAACACACTTTAATTATAAGTACACAGGTAGGTTAAAAAATTTGTTAGTGCTATATCATGCTAACACGAATCCAAAAATGCTAGAAGTATGTATTAATTTGAGGTAAAGTACATTTCAGTGCGAAGAATATTTCCATGAGTAGAAAAGGTCATTTCATCATGATGAAGTTGTCAATTTATCAAGCAGATGTAGAATCTTAAACATGTGTGAACACCATGAGATCTTCAAAATACACAGAACAAAAACATATAGAACTGCAAAAAGAAAAGGATGAATCAGTAGATATAGCTGGAGATTTCAATACCTTCATTCAACAATTGAGAGAATATGTGGACAGAAAATCAATAAAGATACAGATTTGAACAAAATTATCAATTCACTTGAATTAATTAACATTTATAGAACACGCCATCTATTGATAGCAGAATGCACATTCTTTTTAAGTGGCTACAAAATAATTTACCAAGATAGACCATATTCTGGGCCTCTAAACAAGTCTCAATATATTTGAAAGGATTCAAGTCAGGCTATTCTCAGACTAAATTGTAATAAAGTTAAAAATGAATAACACAAATAGCTCCAGAAAAAAATACTCTGAAACTAAATAATATACTTCTAAATAAACCATGGGTCAAACAAGAAATAAACATAAAATAAGAAAATATTCTGTACTGAATGTGAATACAAGTACAACCTATGGACTTTTTTCAAATGCCCCTGAAATCTGTGGGAAATTTATGTCATTAAATGCCTACATTAGAAAAGATGAAAGAGCTCAAATTACTAATACGAGTATCTACCTCAAGAAACAGAGGAAGAAGAGGGAATGTAATCCAAATTAAGTAGAAGGAAATAAATATAAAGATGGGAACAGAAATCAATGAAAGAGAAGACAGAAAAACAATAGATAAAATGAAAATCAGAAAATAAAGCCACAGCTGCTTTTTGAGGTCAGTGAAATTGATAAGCACTTAACCAGGCTGGTTAAGAAAGGAGAATTACAAATTACCAATATCGGGAATGAGAGAGGTGTCATCACCACATATGATATAGATAATGAGAGACAATAAAGAATGGGCAAGGACTTGAATGGATATTTCTTTGAAGATTCCATGCAAATGTCCAAGAAGCATGTGAAAAATGCATGTCACTGATTATTAGAGAGGTGCAAATCAAAACCATAATTAGATTTCACCTCACACCCATTAGAACAGCTACTATCAAAAAATAAAAATAAAAATAACAGGCATTCGTCAAGATGTGGAGAGACTGAAATGCTTGTGCATTTTTGATGTAAAATGGTGCAGTTGCTATGAAAACCAGTATGGGAGTTTCTCAAAACATTAGAAACAGAATTACCATATGATCCAGCAATTCCACTGGATATATCCAATACAATGAAAGCAGGGTCTCAAAAAGGTATTTGTGTGCCCATGTTCATAGCACCATTATTCACCATAGTCAAGAAGTGGAAGCAACGCAAACGTCTATCAATGAATCAATGGATAAAGAAAATACAGTATATGCATCAAATGGATATTAAAGGAAGAAAATTCTGACACATGCTACAACATGGATGAACCTTGAAGATAGCATGCCGAGTGAAACAAACCAGTCAGGAAAGACAAATATTGTATAATGCCAGTTATAGGAAGTATCTGGAGTAGTCAGATTCATAAAGACAGAAAGTAGAATGTTAGCCTCCATGGGCTGTGAAGACGGATAGACAATTATTTTTTAACTAGCAGAGTTTCAGTTTTACAAGATTAAAAGAGGTCTTGGAAGTAGTTGTACAACAATGTGGATATATTTAAAAATGGTTAAAACACACTTTAAGATGGTAAATTTTATGTTATGTGAATTTTACAATTAATTTGTTTAAAGATAATAAGGGAATATTATGAACAACTTTGTGCCAGCAAATTTGACAACACAATGAGATGGATAAGTCTCTTGACAGACAGGAACTACCAAGCTCAGTCAAGAAGGAGATGACCTGAATGAGCCCTATTACTGGATGGAATGTGTTGACTGTAAGTTGTCCACGTTCTTGGCATGTTGAACAAAGAATTGAACAAAACGTACAAACAAAGCAACAAAAGAATGAAGCAATGAAAGATAAACAAAGCAAGAAAATAACAGAGTAACAAAAGCACAGATTTATTGAAGCAAAAGTTCATTCCACAGAGTGGGAACAGGCTCAAGCAAGAGCCTCAAGAACCCCCTGGATGACAATGTTCTTTAGGGTTTTTATTAAGATAAAAGAATTTGGTAACATCCCTAAGTGCCCTTTAGCGGCGTCCAGTTGGTTACACCCTAGGAAGGATTGGCCCATGACCCATCAGAGGCTAAAGTGAATGAAGACTTGGCGCCCAGTCAATCACAGGCTGAAGTGGAATCCTCTGTCTTGTTATCACAGGAGGGAGGATGTGGCCTGGATGTTGCCCAATCTTGTCTGGAGCTGGCTACACCTGCTGTTCTCCTTCTCCTTAACCCTTGGTTCCCTTATTCCCTATTATCCTGCCTCTTACCTATTAAAGCAAGTGAATTTTTAGCTGATCACCTCCCTTCAATGATTATATCAGAGACAGATGACTTCACTAGTAAATTCTACTAACATTAATAAAAGAAATTATTCTACTTATATAGAAACTCACTAGAAAACTGAAGAGGCTTCTCATTCTGTGAACTGACATTACCCTGACTTAAAAAAAAAAAAAGTTAATGACATTATAAGAAGAGAAAACTACAGACTTCGGGAGCATGGAAGAACAAAAATCCTAAGCTAAATCTTGCCAATTAAATTCAACGTTTAAAAATACATCATGATCAAGTGAGCAAGTGAGGTTTACCCAGGAATACAAGGTGAGTTTCATACACCAAAATAAATGTGACAAACTAAAAGTGGAAAGTTCCTTGAACATCTGAGTAAAAGTAGAAAAAGCCCTTCACAAAACCCAGCATCCATTTTCTCATAACAGCTTTTAGCAAACTAGGAATAGAAGGCTTCTTCCTCACCCTGATAATATGTGTTTGTAAACAAAAATATGCAACAGGTAATATCACAGTTATGGTGAAAGATGAAATGCTTTCCCATTAAAATCAGTAGTAAGATATGGATGTCTGGCACTGTTAATTGAAATATAAAATTGTGTAACCATTTTGGAAAACAATTTTTCTCTTTTTTAGAAAGTTAAACTTATACCTGCCATTTGATCTAGTTGTTCTGCTCCTAGACACTTACTCAAGATAAATGAAAGTATACATGCAATATAAATCATTGTAAACAGACATTCATGGGTACTTAATTTGTGATAGCCAAAAAGTGGAAACATCCCAGATATCTGTCAATAGGTAAATGGATAAACAAGCTGAGTATAACCATACTGTGCAATACTACTCAGACATGAAAAGGAAGGAACAACTGATACATGCAACAACTTTGACAGATCTCAAAATAATTACGCTGAGTGAATGAAGCAAGAAAAAAAAGAGTACGTAGTGCATTATTCCATTTTTATAAATTCTAAAGAAAATAAACTAATCTATAGCGACAGGCAGAAGGCAGATCAGTGGTTCCCCGGGCTTGGGATAGTGGCTGAAGGATGCCATGGGCAGTTCGTAGAGGTCAGATTTTTCAGTTAAAGATCCACCTTAGGTGGAGAAATGCAAAATAGAATTTATAAAGGGAGGTATTTTCTTTAATGTGCAAAGCCCAACTTATTCTTGAAAATGTCTTGGAAGCCGTGGTGCCAATTTACATCCTTCTGTTTGGGAACTGAGACAGTTTCTGATAAGGAAATACAGAACAGTGGAGCTAAACAGCAGGTGCTTATTAGTTATATCCTTGGCCAGAAAAGTGGCTTGAGCTTCAAACGTAAGACTCTAAAATGAACAAGCAATTCGAAGCGTGTGACAGAATGGTGGAGTGTGAATTAGTATTTACTTCCCAGAACTAAATTCAGGATCTGGCAGCCCCCATAGAGTGCTCTGGGAAAGAGAACAATAATATTTTCTTGTGCACTTTAAAAGCAATAGACAGTTCTAAAATTGTCAAAGTTAGTGGGGAGGTAAACCTAGCTAGGGCCAATGATTCTCTCTTCAACTGTGAAAAACTGTGATTTGAGAGATCAAAGGGGGTGAAAAAGAAAGTGCACCCCCAGGGTTGCTGAGGGTGTAGAATATATCACTATTGTAGCTATTTGCACCACGATAAAATATGAATGCAAATTCCTTAGACACAGTAAATAATGGATCACATATGCAACACTGGAATCAATCAGACTAGCATCTGTAGTTGCTCTAAATATGATAAAATGTCAAAGCCCATTAATGATCACATTTAGGATCTCAGTTGCTGCCCAGCTGGGACGATGAGAGCATTCCCCATGGAGGAGTATCATCTTCAGCTCTGCAACAAAGACGCTTTGCCTTTCTCAGAATGTCTGGTCATGTACCGAAACTTCTGGAGACAGGAGACTGAGATAAATTGACCGTGTTATCCATGATTCGTTTCGATAAAACATTGCCAGGATCTCGAAGAAACCTCCAAGTTATTAGATAAACTGATGCATCCATCATTGGAAAGATTAACTAAGCTTTGATAATAATGACTGGACTTGTGTTCGCAGTTTTCTTCTATACAACCAAAAATAATTCTTGAGGCAAGAGTTGCTTTAATGCTTTCATGTGAGAAATATGATTATTTCTGTGTGGTTGGAAAGGGAGCAGCCTCTGCCTTCTCTGTTGCTGCATCTGTGTTTCACTCTGACCTGATCAGTCATTTCTCTCCTGGTGATAGATTCCATGGGGATGAACAAATAGCCCCAAGCTCAATCCCTTGGACAAGACTACATTTGTGACTGGGTACATTTTCTTTCATGGACAAAAGAACTTAAGGAAAAAATAGAATTTCCTTACATACACACACACATACATACACGCAACACACACACAAACACACACACACACACAACACTCACACATGCATGCATGCACATGTACAGGTTAGAAATGTTAAGAAATATGAAAACACCCTTCTTGTTCTCTTTTATGCCTGGTGGCTTTGGATTGCT
This sequence comes from Colobus angolensis palliatus, assembly GCF_000951035.1. NCBI lineage: Eukaryota > Metazoa > Chordata > Mammalia > Primates > Cercopithecidae > Colobus > Colobus angolensis. The sequence goes on from NW_012115110.1 coordinate 2,334,232, forward strand.
GTTCCATAGGAGGCAATATAATACACCATAATCAATAATCACAGCACCTGAAATATTAACACTGGAGTTGCTTTTATTTACCTCTGAAAAATAGATCCCCCTCTCACAGAAGGAAGAACAGTCCAGGGACTCAGCTCTGACCTGCAAGTCCCATGACTGATTGTTTATGGGCTCTTGACAAAGCAGGAACCCTCCCACATTAACAGGCCCAGGACCCTGACCTTCATTCGTTTTCTCCGCCTGCTAGTGCTGATTTAGTAGAAACCTATACGTGCCAGGCAGGCACTAGGATGCAATTTGAGCAAGACTGATGAGGGTGGTCCCTCTTTGTATAGAATCACATTCTTGCAGGGAGAGAGATAGCAAATAAATAAACATATAAACACCACAGTAATGCAAATATAGACAGGCAGTGTACATTGTGCAGAGACTTTCTAAAGGGTGAGGCTACGTGGAGTGATTCAGCAACCGTCATCCACTGGGTAGTCAGGAGGTGACAGCGGAGCTTAGATGTGAATGGTGTGATGGTGTCAATGTACAAGCCGCAGGTGGACGGAGGAACATTTCTGGTGGGGAACAGGCACACAGCAATCCCCTCCCTCGAGTTTGGGTGGATCTGTGACTTGACTTCAGCCAAGAGAATGTGGCCGAGGTGACAGGATGCCAATTCATGATTATATTTTATTATAGAAGAAGCCATCATCTTAGCAGGCTGAAGCAAGAGACTTTCATGCTGGCCTTGCAGAAGCAAGTCACTACTTCTGAAGACCTAGAGAGGACCTATCCAAGAAGCTGTGGGGCTTTTAGATTCTCAGGGCAGCTCCTGGAAAACCACTGTCAGTGAAGCAGGGACCTCGGTTCTGTAACCGCAAAGACTGAGTTCTGCCAATAACCATACAAGCTTGGAAAAGGATCGATGTGAGACCCAGATACAGGCCTTGCCAGGGATGGGCAGAAAGCAGTGTGTGATGCTTGGTTCAACACTCACCGTGAGAGTGTAAAACACTGAATCTCAAGCTGGACAGATAGAGGGAATTCCTTCGGGAAAAGGTGTTGGAGAAATAAGGCTTTTTCCTTATGCATGCCTTCAACCTCCAGATGCTGGGTTCTTACCCACACCCAGAGTCCTGTAGAAAACACAGAGGTGAAGTCCTCAATGAGCTCCTGGCCTTAGAGGAGAGAGAAGGCTGCACATAATACTGATAACTTAAGGTAGAAATGCAAAAGTACCATACAACAGTAACATATTAGGGAGGCTAAAGGACAGGGGTTATTGCCCTGCAGGAAGGGAGACCCCGCAGACTTGGCAAAGGAGATGCTCACCTGAAATGCATTTGCAAGGCAGGCAGAGAGGGCTCAGAAAACAAGAGCAGAGCACTTCTGAAACTGGGATTGCGGAGAGAAAAGTCACCAGGATGGAAGAATAAGCATAGTTCAGGCCGGGTGAGGTGGCTCAAGCCTGTAATCCCAGCATTTTGGGAGGCTGAGACGGGCGGATCACGAGGTCGGGAGATCGAGACCATCCTGGCTAACACGATGAAACCCTGTCTCTACTAAAAAATACCAAAAACTAGCCGGGTGAGGTGGCGGGAGCCTGTAGTCCCAGCTACTCGGGAGACTGAGGCAGGAGAATGGCGTAAACCCGGGAGGCGGAGCTTGCAGTGAGCTGAGATCCGGTCACTGCACTCCAGCCTGGGCAACAGAGCGAGACTCTGTCTCAAAAAAAAAAAAAAAAAAAAAATAGTTCAGCAGTGAGATTCTGTGATGGCTAATTTCATGTGTCTACTTCACTGGGTTGTGAGATGCCCAGATATTCGGCCAAACATTATTCTAGCTGTGTCTGTGAGGATGTTTCCGGAGAAGATTGGCATTTGAATCTGTAAACTGAGTAAAGCAAATGTGGATGGGCCTCACCCAATCCATTGAGAGCATGAATAGAGCAAAAAGGCAAAGGAAGGGAGAATTCAACATCTCTGCCTGACTGTGTGAGTTGGTTATCTGTCTTCTCCTGTCCTGGGACTCTCAGGCTGGGCCTCACGCCATCAGCACTCCTCGACCTCTGTCCTTTGGATTAGGATTGGAATCACGCTACCCACCTTCATGGGTCTTCGCTTGCAGAAAGCATATTGTTAGGTTTCTGGCCCCTGTTGATTGTGTGCACCACTTTTTATGATCTCTCTCTCTCTCTCTCTCTCTCTGTCTCTCTCTCCATGAATCGATAGATAGGTAGACAGATAGACACACACATACACTATTTATTAGTTCTGTTCTGCTTCTCTGGTGATCCCTGGCTAACACAGGGCCCATGGATGGGATGGCAGGAGTGGAGGCTGAATGACAGATGGAGACAAGAGCTCAAGGGGTTGACCTCCAGGCTGAGTTAATTTGTGATCAGGGCAGAGACCTCTAAATCACAGCATGAAAGTGAGGCACAGCAAGGACCGTCCCTAGATGATGGCTCCGCTTCATTGAGAAGGATGGGTTTGGAATAGTGACGGAAAGACGCGTAAAGGGAAGAGGGTTGGGGCTCACTCCTGTGCTCTGCACCCTGAACCCTGGTGGCTACAGGCATCCGGGTGGTGATCCACAGCAGCAGGGAGAAACAAAGAGAATCCGAACTCCAAAAAGAAGCCACAACTGTAGACACAGATTCCTGAGTCATCTCCACCAGACAGATAACTGGAACCATCCATTATTTAATGCGTGCCTCAACAGAGATATGACGTAAGCATCATTACTGTGGGAAGTACTGATAACAGTTTCCAGGCCCTTTTTGAGAAAAGCAGGAAAAGGAGCGTTCTGGAGCTCGAGAGCAGTGTGTGCACTGATGTGATGTGGCAACTTGGCTCAGCTCACCATTTTGTTCTGGGGCCGCTTAGAGTTGAATTCAAGCGATAGGGTATCTTGATAATGATCGCTTGCTAATGGCAACATTTATGCTAAGAGTTTCGTCTTCAATTCTAATGTACGTTTTTTTAAAAAAAAATCCAGAGTTTCAGGGCTGCAACAATTCCATCTTCATGCTAAATGGTATGAGACTGTGACATCCTAAGTCACAGCCCTGTTCCCTGGGACGAGTATTGTCACTGATTACCCTTTCCCAGTAATTATGAGTAGACAGTGTCAGGTGTTAATTAGGCTGCCTTTAGAGGTGAAGCTAGAACATTTGTTCTACTTACCAAGATGGGGCTGTTGTTTGTGTTTGGCACGGCAGACCATGACCATCTGAGCAAAGAAACCCATTGAGATTAACTTGTAACTATTTAATAGCACATGTGTTTTTAAAGCCAGCCTACAAGAATGATTCGTTGCTCATTGAGGACAAGTGTATGGCCGCTACTGCTACATCTGTGCACTTACTGGTCAGGGTTTGTTATTTCCTCATACTCCTCAGGTGATGTGGAAAGCAGAGTAAACCCAGTGGTGAAAAACAATGATGCTATTAGGCAGAAAGTTTAAGATAACACCACACTGCAGGAAATCACACTGCCCTCTATAACGTGAGAAATCTTGATCAGCCAATCATGTGTCAATCGCAGAGTCAAATGCTATAGATATGCACCTGGTGTACTGGTGTACACAATCATAAAATTACATTTTCTAAGCAAGATTTCTGTTGTTACCATTAAATGTAATTAGTGTGAGAAACTTTCTGAGATATATTACAATAGGAAAGAAGATATTGAATGCTCCAATGACTTTTAGAAACTAATTTTTAGTGCATCTTCTATTAAGAACTGTTGCACTTTTGTTTTCCTGAGGTCTTGGCTTGAGTCAAAGGTTCAGACATTTTAAGACCACCAAGCATCCTGCTTTTAGACGTTCCCGCCAGCAGCCTTATCTGATGGGGAAAAGCTCTCAGCACGAAAAGCTTTGCCACTCTTATAAGAGGGCTCTAGTGATAAATTCCTGCCCTGGAAGCCTGGACAGGTTGCCAAGAGCAGAGAGGACCCACACCAGTATGTCCTGGAGAAGGATATACCTTGCTTATGACACCTGCGTGGTGGCAGTCAGTATCTTGGCAAGGAGAAAAGGGTGAAAATGAAGAGAAAGCAGGGCTGTGATGCAAGCTGGAAACATAGCTTTGTGCGGCCTCATGCCTTCAGCAGGCCTCCTGCTTTTCTCTCCTCCCTCTGTGATGTCACAGCAGTTGGTGTCTATGTGTCAATTTTCCAGGTTGATGGGGTTGGGTTTTAAGATGATGTAACATCCCCCTAGAAAGCTGCCCAGGGACCAGGGTTTCTGTTGTGTTCCACGTTTCCCTTCTACTCCTCTGCTCTACAAGATTGCCTTATATGAGAACCACGTGGGTGCCAATGTGTAGCCATGATGTATTGGTGTGAGCCTTCACTTCTGAGGCAACCTGCTATTAGCTATGATATTACCAAGAGTAATTCTTTCCAGTGTAATTTTATGGATCTTGCTGCATAAGACTAAGCCACTGGGGACGCAGACACAGTTTAGCAACAGGCTCTGCCTGTGGCAATAGCCCAGAGGACCAGTGGCCAATTCTGTCATTTCAAATATCTTTCCAATCATTAACCTTGAGTGGTGAAATCAACTATAATTATGGAAATGATACTGGTGATGTATCTATGAACTTGACAAGCTTTTATTTTAGTGGAAAATCTTAATGCTTTGCTCGTGCTCCTATGCATATGCTTTGTCCAACATAGAGTAGTGCCTGGAAAATGTAAGTTTCAAACATGCTCGGTACTGCTCATGGCTCAGAGGCATACATTGGGAAGATTTCGTGGTTATGATCTTTCCTATTGTAATATGTCGCAAAAAAGTTTCTGGGAAGAGTCATATTTTTAGCATGGTATAGACATCTTGAGGCCTCTACAGAAAGTGTTTTGCATCCCTTTCTGTTCCCTAATACTTGTGTCTCTATTGGACAATGAGGGAAGTCAGGCATGGTGCTAACAACTGCACTTTTCCAGATTCATTAATGGGTAAGTAAGAAACTCAGAATTCCAGAGTCTCAGAGACCATAAAGAGACTATGTGTCCTCATTTACAGTAGGGATGAAAGAATGTTCCAAAGCCCACACCCTCCGAGACTGCTGGGTTCTCACACAGTTTTCCTTGTCCCTCCCATTACTCTCCGTAGAGCAGGGTTTCTCAACCTTGGCACTACAGACACTCTGAATGGAATAATTCTTGGTTGTGGGACTGTTCCGTGTGCTGTAGGTTGTTGAGCAGAACCCTTGACTTGTACCTACTGGATGCCAATAACACCCTCACCCACTGTGACAAGCAAAAGTGTCTTTAGACATTGCCAGATATCCCTGGGAGGGCAAGACTGCCCCCGGTTGAGAACCAGTGCTCCAGGATAATAATGAAATAACTGGATAATAATGAAAACTAGGACCATGATGATAGCTACCATTCATGGGTACTTCAACTGCTTCAAGTACATTATCTTTTTGTAATTATTCAAATAACCCATAATACCTGGTGCCATTATTATTCTTACATGACACATGAAGTAACAGAAGTGCGGGAATCCTAAGTAACTTTCTTGAGTGAATCAATGGTGGAATCCAAACTTAGAATCACTGCCCTGGACATACCATGCTGTGCTGTGATGGATCACAGACGGGCATAGGGACAAACTGAAGAAAGGAGACAGCACTGCCTGCCGCAGAGCACACCATGCTGTGAATAAGGTTGGTGCTTCAGAGATCCTCAAAATAAAACACTGAAATAAAACTATTAGAAGATATGGCTTGTATATTATATTTAAAACTGCACGGAGAGCTTCATTTGCTTTGTAAGCAAGGAAGATAGTGCCTTTCCTAAGGCAGAAGCCTTGTTACTCTAAAGGCTGCTCTCCTGAGCCTGGCTTGGGTGGGCTGTTATCAGCTGTGGGGGGCTCTAGCTCTTCCTACTTCATCAGTTCAGCAGTCAGTTATTTGGAAAACCACTACCCCTCCAAGTCCCAAATGTCCTGTCTCCTGCCCACCCAGTACTCAATAGCTCACAACATTCTCCTAAAGGAATGTGTGTGTCTCTTCAGGGCCGAAAGAAATGTAGAACTCCATCAAACATGTCTTGTGCAGATCTGAGGATAAAATCATTGATTTGCATTCATGCGAGGCAGGCTCTTCACAAGGAGGCATCCGGGACCTTGGCACACGCCGCTTGCCTGTGGGGGAAAGATCTTCATACAAAAAGTCATTTTTTCCTGTGAGCAGGGATGAGTGCAACACTGAGGAGGGAGAGGTATGAGTGCAAGCAAGAGCATCTGGGAAACATCGGGTCCAATCAAGGGCCAGCCCAGCAGTAAAAGCAACCAGAGAGCAGAGGGTGAGTCGCTCTCTGACCAGGCTGTAATCCCTGTCTGAAGAGGGGAGTTTTTATTTTAGCACTAGCAATGGAAATATGCTCTGATCTCACTCAGCCTTCAAGCCAGGAACAAGCGATGCCCAACTCCAAGCCCAGCCCTCTCTGATGCACAGCTCCAGCTGTCATTAGGAAGCAGCATTCAGAGAGATCTATGGAAAGCAGAGGAGGCCACTCGTGGGTGGGATGACTTCAGAACAGCAGGGTCCAAGAGATGTGTGCTTCTGACTTCCCACCGATGCTCCAGCCCCACAGTTAGTTAGAGATTTATTACTTTAGCTCAAAGCTTTGTGTCTCCCTTTGAGAAACAGACATACAACTAGTCAATTAGTTGCATTAGCTATGTTAGGTAGAATTCTCCAGAGAGAACCAATAGGATATATACATAAATGAGGGAGTATGTACTCTCCCTCTCTCTCTCTCTATATATATATATATATTTTTTTTCTTTTTTCCTCATAATGGAATGTGTGTGTCTCTTCAGGACCTAAAGAAACGTAGAACTCCATCAAACATGTCTTGTGCAGATCTGAGGATGAAATCATTGATTTGCATTCATGCAAGGCAGGCTCCTCACAAGGAGGCATCCAGGACCTTGGCACACGCCGCTTGCCTGTGGGGGAAAGATCTTCATACAAAAAGTCATTTTTTCCTGTGAGCAGGGATGAGTGCAACACTGAGGAGGGAGAGGTATGAGTACAAGCAAGAGCATCTGGGAAACATCGGGTCCAATCTCTCTCTCTATATATATATATATCTCCTTATATATCCTTATATATATCCATATACATGGAGATATATATATATATATGGAAATATGTATAAGGACATATAAGGAGATATATATGGATATATAAGGATATATATATATATATATAGAGAGAGAGAGAGAGAGAGAGAGGCTCCTCACAAGGAGGCATCCAGGACCTTGACACAGGCCACTTGCATGTGGGGGAAAGATCATATCTATCTATCTATCTAGCTAGCTAGCTATAGAGAGAGGATATATAGAGGATATATAGAGGGATATATGTGTGTGTATGTGTGTTTGTGTGTGTGTGTGTGTGAGAGAGAGAGTGTGTATATGTAGAAAGAGAGAGAGAAAGAAAGAGAGGAATTGTTTTAAAGAATAATCTCATGCAATTGTGGGAGCTGGCAGGTCTGAAATCCCATGGGCAGTCCGACAGCATGAGGATGCAGGTACGGTTCGACATGGACTTCTCGAGTCCAAAATCCTCAGGGCAGCAGGTTGCAAACTCAGGCAGGGTTCCTCTGTTGGAATCTTGAGGCCAAATTCCTTCTTAATTGGGAAACCTCCGTCTTGTAAGGCCTTTGACGAATTAAATGAGGCTCACCCACATGATGACGGGTAAACTGCTTTACTTAATGTGTTATAATTTTCAAGTCATTCACTTCTGCAAAACATTAGTACCTCCCCAGTCATGTGTAGGCTGAGGTTGGACCAATCAGCTGAGCACCACAGCTGAGCCAAGTTCACACATAAAATTACCCATCACAGCAGTCACCACACCGGGACAGGTTCTCTCCTGAGAGCAAGTTTAAGGGGAGGAGGGTCCAGAGAAGTGAGTACCCTGGCAGCCCCAGGAAAGAAGGCAGACAAGTTGAAAGGCATTGGGGGCTGGGACACTAATTGCATAGGAGGCATAACATCTCCTGCAAAGTAGTCTAGCAAAAGGACAGAAAAAATACGTATAAAATATGTCATAATACATGGATGCATACTTGTGTGTATGCATGTGTGTGTATGAGTATGATATGTATGTATGTGCATATGTATGCATGTGTATATGTCAACTGAGATAACAGACGAAGGCTGTCTAGAAGAAAAATGTGTTTATTTGGGAATAAAGCATTACAATGAGAATATGCACACCACAGCAAACTATGCGCCTATTCAGGGAGATAAAGTAAGATAGGGGTTTTTAAAGAGAAAAGATTACATAATTGTTTGGGAATAATTATCCTTGGCTACAAATATCAATAACAAATGTGGTTCCAGTGCAAGGTTGGACAGGCAGTTGCTGGGCAGATGTCCTTGCAGAAGTGTTTTTTTGCAAGGTTGAGATGACCTTTGTGCAAATGTGTGGTTTTTGTAGTCTTTTTTGTTATCAGGCATACAGTGTGAGAACTCTCTCTCTTCATGGTGTCACTGTCTCTATTGGTCCAGGTTTTCTTAATGTTAGTGACTCAGACTAAATTTTGATCTTGAGAAATTTCACGTATCTGTATATTCATATATCTATGTACGTATATGTATGTGTGTCACCTAACAAATTTCAGGAAATGCAGAGGGCAGAGGAACATTTCAATTGCACCATAGAAATGCAATTAGCAAACTGGAAGCTATACAAATTCTGCAGGACAAATAACAAATTTCTCCAATGACAAAATAGCTAGGAAAAAAGAGTTCAAAAAGAATTTGTAGGGGTATTAAAAGACATACCAATTAATCAAAATGTTGGAACTAAGTTGTATTCTGATACAAATAAACTCTAAAAAACAAGCAAGCACATTAATGAAAATATTGGAAATATGAACACTGGCTATTCACTGGTATTAAGGAATTATTTATTTTAACGTAATTATGTAGTAATTTTTAAATCCATCTTCACAGACACACTCTGGAATATTTGCTTCAAATTAATAAAAGAATAGGCAAGTGGAATGAAGGTTGCACAGGACAGGATTGGCCACAGTGTCCAAGTTGTTGTCACAGCACAATGGTATATTGAAGTTTACTATACCAGTCTGCCTATTGTCATACATGTTTGAAATCTTCCATAACAAAAGTATGTTTTTATATATATATATACACACACACACACACACACATATGCACTGTATATATATGTGTGTGTGTGTATATACACACACACACACACAGTCACACATATAAGCCAATCTATATTACATGCATTCTCTGTATATGGTATATCATACTTAATACTACTATATGTGATCTATGTGAACCATTATATAATGTATATGATGCACTAGGCAATACTGTGTGATGCTGTGGCTGTGTAACAACTGCACTGCTTATCTCTACTGATAGAGTAGAAATTTGTACAAAGACTTTGGTTAACGATTCTTACAACAACCAAAAGGAATTTCACTCATAAAAGTTTGAATAAGAGATGCTAGACACAAGAGGACATGTTGTATCATCTAATTTATAAGAAATCCAAAAAGAGACCTAAATGGGTAATGCAGGTTGGAGACCTAAGGAAGTTTCCAGGATGCTGCTGCTGATTTTTCTGACCCAGGTAGAAGTCACCAGGATATGCTCATTCTGTGAAACAGGAACATGTGCATGGTGATCCTCATGTTATGCTTGAATAAATTACTTAAATATTATTTTCTTATTGATATACAAAGGAGAAACATTCAGAGGATACTATTATGTCTAACTAGAATTGCTCAAGTCCTCCGATTTGTAATTATGTAATTCAAAATGCTGACTTGTACAAATCTATGCTCCCACCAGTCGTATACAAGCCTTGCACAGCTTTGCCAACACTTGCTATCCGTTGTCTTTTTGACAACCACCATCCTAACAGGTGTGAAGTGGTATTTTGCTGTGGGTTTGATTTGTATTTGTATTTCTTTATTAGTGATTTTGAGCATCTTTCCATATACCTGTTGGGCATTTGCATGTCTTCTTTGGAGACTGTTTTTAATCCAGTTATTATTCTTTTTGCTATTGAGTTGTGTGAGTTGCTTATATATTTTGGATATCAATCCTTCTTCAGATATATGATTTGCAAATATTTTCTCCAGTTTGTAAGCTGTCTTTTGATTATTGATTGTTTCTTTTGTAGTGCAGCAGCTTTTCAGCTTGATATAGTTCCACTTTATTTTTATGTTTGTTGCCTGAGCTTTTGGTGTAATTTTTAAAAATCATTATTGATGACTGCCAATGTCAAGGAGCTTCTCCCCTATGCTTTCTTTTAGGAGTTTTAGAGTTTCAGGCCTTAAAAGTAAGGTCTTTAATCTGTTTAGAGTTGATTTTGTCTGTAATGTAGAATAAAGGCCCAATTTATTTATTTATTTATTTTTGTAAGTGGACATTGTTTTCCCAGCATTATTTTTTGAAGAGACTATTATTTTCCCATTTGTCTTCTTGGTGGCATTGTCAAAAATTGGCTGACCATATGGTTTATTTCTGGGCTTTCTATTCTGTTTCATTGGTCTATGTGTCTAAAACATTACCATACTCTTAGTACCACACTGTTTTGGTTACTATAGCTTTGTAATATAATTTGAAATCAGCATGTGTAATGCATTCAACATTTTTTTTTCCTCAAAATTGCCTTGGCTATTTGGGACCTTTTGGTTCCATATAAATTTTAAGTATTTTTGTATTTCTGTGAAAAACACCATGGGAGTTTTCATAGGGATTGGTGCAGCCACTATGGAAAACAGTATGGAGATTTTTCAAAAACTTGAAAACAGAACTACCATATGCCACAATGATTTATCTGCTGGGTATATACACAAAGGAAATTAAACCAGCATCTTGGAGAGCTTGCATTCTCATATTCCTTCCCCCATTATTCACAATAGCCAAGATATAGAAACAACCTAAGCATCTGTCAACAGATGAAGGGATAGAGAAATGGTGGTATATGAATGAACACAATGGAATACTATGCAGCCTTACTAAAGAAGCAGATCCTGCCATTTGTGACAACATGGATTAACTTGGATGACATTATGCTAAGTGAAATAACCCAGATATAGAAAGAAAAGTGCCACATAATCTCACTTATATGTGAATCTTAAAAAAAAAAAAAAAAAGTTGAATACGTTAAACAGAGAATAGAACAGTGATAACCAGGGGCAGGGAGGAGGAGGAAACAGAGAGATGTAGGTCAGAAGGTACAGCACTTTTAGGCCAGGTGCAGTGGCTCACACCTGTAATCCCAGCATTTTGGGAGGCTGAGGCGGGTGGATCACGATGTCAGGAGTTCAAGACCAGCCTGGCCAAGATGATGAAACCCCATCTCTACTAAAAATACAAAAATTAGCTGGACATGGTGGCGGGCACCTGTAATCCCAGCTACTCGGGAGGCTGAGGCAGAGAATTGCTTGAACCCGGGAGGCGGAGGCTGCAGTGAGCCGAGATCGCATCACTACACTCTAGCCTGGGTGACAGAGTGAGATTCTGTCAAAAAAAAAAAAAAAAAAAAAGGTACACTGCTTTCGCTTGTGGAGGATGAATAAATCTGAGATCTAATGCACAGCCTGAGGACTATGGTAAATAATGTGCTGTGTATTGGAAACTCAGTATGATTTCAGGTGCTTGTACCACAAAAACAGGGATAATGCTGAAAGGTGACATATAGGTTAATTTGCTTAACTGTAGCAACCATTTCACTGTGGATCTTTAGAACTCAACAGCATGTTCTACTTAAATACATACCATTTTAAAATGCTTACTTGTAAATGAGTCACAAAGACTTTTCCTAATATTGACGGAGTTAATATTTGTGTAGTTGTTTCTAAAATCATAAATTGCTGTACAAATTTAGGCTATTACTGTCATATTTATTAATTCAAAGTTTCTATAAATAATGTATTTATAAACGACTTCATTTCAGTTTCTTAAAAATGAACAAATCTCAATTTAGAAAAAGCAAATGGAATTAAAAGTTTCATGGAGAAGTTTTGCAGCATCTTGGTTTTGATGGCTTCCTCTTCAATGAATTAGTCTTTTCACCCCAGGGTGAAATCTTTTCACATCTAGATGCTTGCACTTTTAATTTGGTAATGTAAGAGCTATGGATTTATTCTAAGAATTAAATAAGATCATGGATGAGAAATCATCTGAATTCTGCCTGGCACAGCAATGGAAAACTATACATATTTTAAGACAAAACAAAAGTTTAGCTCACTCCCCCAAGGATGGTTTATGGGGAAGATGAAGCCGGGATGTATACAAGGAGTCTTTGGTCATTTTTATGACACTGGTCCACTTCAGAAGAAGCAGGACAGTGTTGACAAAACTCTAATGCATACCCTGTTGGTTTCAACATTATATCATTCATGTCACTGTGCAATTTTGAAAGTCATTTTTTTTTGAGACAGAGTCTTGTCCTGTTGTCCAGGCTGGAGTGCCGTGGCTGATTATAGCTCACTATTACCTCGAACTCCTGGGCTCAAATGATCCTCCCGCCTCAGCATCCCAAGAAAGTAATTTTTTATTAATACTATTTTTGATTGACAAATAAATAATTGCATGCATTCATGGGGTACAATGTGATGTTCTGATATGTGTAAATAATGTAAATGATTAAATCAAGTGAATTGACATATTCCTCACCTTGCTTACTTATTCTTTTTTTGTGGTGAGACCTTTGAAATTTACTCTCTCATTTATTCGAAATAACAATACGTTATTGTTGACTATAGTCAACTTTCTGTGCAACAGATCTTAAAACTTACTTCTCTTGTCTAGCTAAAACTTTGTACCCTGTGACCTACATCTCCGAGTCTTTCTCCTTTCTCCCATCCCCAGAGGATCTTCACTCTACTGGGAGTTCAACTGTTTTACATTCCACATGTAAGTGTGCTTATGTGGTTCTATATTTGTCTTTCTGTGCTTGAGCTCAGAAAATAAAAAAATAGAACTACCATATTATCCGGCAAGCCCATGTCTGGGTATATATTCAAAGGAATTGAAATCAATCAGTCAAAGGAATACCTAAACTCCCATACTCATTGCAACACCAGCCAAGTTCTTGGTCAATAGGCAAGATATGGATCAACCTAAGTGTGCATCATGAGAAAATGAGTAAAGAAAATGTGGTGTATATACACAATGTTATACTACTCTGCCTTGAAAACAAAGAACATTCTGTCATTTGCAATAATGTGAATGAACCTGGAGGAACTTATGCCAACTAGAAAGTCATTTCTGAGAAACAACAGTGTTTTGTTGTTGTTTCGATTTTGTCCTTGCAGGAAGGGGTCAGCTACTGGAAACAAGAGCGAGGGAAAAGAGGAGTGTGCACTGTGGACATTCTCTCCACATGGCTCAGCTCTTCCTCCAGACGGGACATTAGGGTTGATGACCAGGAAAGGCTTGCATGCTCATAGAACCTCATGACCTCCATCAGCAGCTCTGGGGCTGGGAAGTGCTCCAGGAAGCTTTTGTGTCCTCGGATGAACATGGACTGCCCCAGGAACACCTTCCAGGGTTTTGTGGGACTCAGGGGAGAAGATGAAGTCCTCCGAGAAGGCCCTGTCACTACAACCTGAGGACCTCCTTGGACAAAGACCAACCCTGACTCCAGCTCTGAATTCCATTGCAGCCAAATGGATTTTTCCCATCCCTTGGCCCTTGGTTGTTTTTCTTTCTTTTTTTTTTTTTTTTTTTTTTTTTTTTTTTTTTGAGACGGAGTCTCGCTCTGTCGCCCGGGCTGGAGTGCAGTGGCCGGATCTCAGCTCACTGCAAGCTCCGCCTCCCAGGTTCACGCCATTCTCCTGCCTCAGCCTCCCGGGTAGCTGGGACTACAGGCGCCCACCACCTCGCCCGGCTAGTTTTTTGTATTTTTTAGTAGAGACGGGGTTTCACCGTGTTAACCAGGATGGTCTCGATCTCCTGACCTCGTGATCCGCCCGTCTCGGCCTCCCACAGTGCTGGGATTACAGGCTTGAGCCACCGCGCCCGGCCGGTTGTTTTTCTTAATTTCTTTTTTATTTGCAACCTACCCCTCGGTTTTCAGTGGCTTCCTTCAAATCGGAAAGCACCCCTGCCAGTGCAGAACACGTGCCTTTGCTTCTGCCCCAGTGCCTTCCTAACAGTCCAGACACAGCCATGCCCCACCAAGCCAAAGCCAGGACACCCTCTGGCTCCCTCATGCTGTGCCCAAGAAGAACACTGTGCCACAGCGAGTGCCAGCCTCACCAATTTCTCCATGTAAACAGACACTCCTAAAATTATTGGAAAATTGTACGTCTCACCTTTTATATTTTCAGTAAAAATGTAATAGAAAAATATGTGGCTTTCATGCCGTATCCAAGGAAAAGACATATGACTTCCTTATTTTCCTTAACAGATACCTGAATTTTCTAACAACTCACATTTCAGGCAGGGGGTTGGTTGGCAGTCAAAATAGAACCCTGGCTAAAAGCAATTAACTACCTTGTAGACATTTTTCTTTAGTTAGGAAATTCAGAGAACAGATCTTCAAATTTTTATGAATATATGTAATAGTCTCATGTCATCTTATTTATTTTTATATGTTGATATTATCAAAATAGTCCTCTATTTTTGTGATCTGTATGTAAAGGCCATGCATGTCAAGCCTGGTTCAGCAATGTCCTTGTGCAGTAGAGGACATGTCCCCAAACCAGCCCATAGCTGTGGGCAGCTCCCTGCAGCCAAGCCCCAGTCAGTGGGTGGTCAATGCTCTTCACCAATGGTGGGACTAATGAAAATCTCCCACAAGGTTCTTTGGACATTGTCCCTTTCTGTAATGACCTTGGAGGCTCTTTCCCTCTGATGATGGTGGACCCTCAAGACAGCTCCTGTCCATGAGTCACTGCAGAAAGAATGAGGCCTGTCCACCTGCATCCTTGTGAATAAAAAAGAAACTCTGATTCTTTAGAAGCTAGGGAGGTCTTAGGGTTTCTTAATTTATGTTTACCAGTACCGTGGGACTAAAATGCATTCTATTTACAAATAAGTTCAGATTTTGTTTTGAAAAGCTTCAGACAGGAACACCCAAAGAGTGGGAACCTCTCCAGATGCTGGCATGAGGTATGTGTGTGTGTGTTTGAATCCGGGCAGGATGCCAACACAGAGCCAGACACTGTCCTGGGGAAGTGATTTGGCTCTGCGCTTCAGAACAGCCATGACCACAGTGATTGTCACTGAGACGCGTCATGAGAACTCAGGGAGATGATGCCCATCACGTTTTTCTATAACCCTCTAGTTCAGTAGGTACAACATTAATCTTCTTTTCCCTCTGTTATCTTTCACTTTCCCTGCCAGAAAAACAGTCCATTTCCTGAAACAGAGATCAAGGACGTCATCAGTGCAGCTTCTCTCTTTTAATGATTTGTCAGTATTTTAGAAACACAGAGAAGACATAGGACGTCTATATGAGATCTTCTCCCTGGTGACTTGCTTTCTTGTCCTCTTTTCCAGCATAAGTACCACTTTCTTCAAATCTTAGTTTGGACGTCATCCTTCTTGGTCCGGGGCCCCGGTTAGCCATGCTCCAACTACTCCTTCAGCAGCCTCCGCCTCCTCTGGCTTTTACTCACTATCCTGCATCGAGGTCCTCCACAGCTTTGAGAATCCCTGCACTGAGCTTCAGCCCCAGAGGAGTGCCCTTTTTGTCAACATCATCGCTTCATCCAAGTGCCTGCCTCCTGAACAGGGTTTAAGACAAGATGAGTAAAGGAGGGAATGAAAAA
>NW_012115110.1:2350579-2353355 GCF_000951035.1 Colobus angolensis palliatus
CTTTCCTACTTGGCGAGACTTGGCTTTCCGTTCAAGGATCTTTTTGCGGTCTTTGTCCAGTTTTAGCCTAGTGATAACCACCTTGCAGGGGTGAATGCCTACGTGGACAGTTGTGCCATTAGCCTTTTCCCGCTGCACCCGTTCAATGTAGATAACATATTTCTTCCTGTAAACCTGGACTACTTTGCCAATTTGCTGACCTTTATAGTGTCCTCGTACAACCTGAACTTCATCATCCTTTCGGATGAGCATAGGTCGCACATTGTACTTCTGTCTCAGCTCTTTGGAAAGAGGGGAAGACATAATCTTCCTGCGAATGTGGGAAGGTGCATTGAAACGCCTTTTGCGATTCTTGCTTTGGTCGGAAGTCACAAAGGGATTAAACTTCATTTTGGCCGCTCCCGCTTCGGTGATGGCCGCAAAAGGGAAGAGCAAATACACTATTCTTGAACACATGTGTCTGCAGTGTCATCTTGTAACATGCAAGTCACTGACACACTGTCTTCCAGTGTTGTTTAAATCATGATTCTGGGCTATTTTCTGCAACACTAAAGGATGCATTTGTTAAAACTGCTTAAGAGTAGCAGAAGGCTTTACTGGCTTTCTTTGTAAGCATAAAGCATGCTATTTCCATTTTAACCCATGTTACGAGTTGTCTGTGATGTTGTTGTTCCTGAAAGTCCAAACAGAACCCTCTAACTGGTTTCTTGTTCCTACTTTGCTCAAGCTGCAACTGCTTATTCACATATGTGCTAGTGATAGTCAGTGAAGTCATTGCTTTCAGAAGAATATACACAAATGCACAGATCAACGGCCAAATCCCTTGTATCTGAGCATGTAACTTCCTGCAAAAAGAAGTTTCAGGATGGAATTTCAGAACACAATAAAGGAGAATCTCTCAATGCCCCTTTTTGAGAGTCATCTTCAAATTAAAAGATTTAAAGAGGTCTAAGTCACCTCCTAGGGAGGTGTTTCAAGCAATTGGTGCCACCCCAAGGCATAAAAGCATAAAGAAGAAGTTGCCTTTGTCATTGAGAACATTGTGCAGTCTGCTGGCATGTGCCACATTATATGCAAAGCGGTCCAGTCATGTGAGGCCACACTGGATCTTGCAAGACAAAGTTTTTCTCTGTATTATGGCAAGTTGCTAATGTAACAGCAATGAAAATCCGACAGGTTTCAGGACCTTCATTCGGGGACGTCACCACTACTGTGAAGTGTAGCATAAACATCCTGGAGAGGCACTTTGTCTGCTTCAGCAAAGACAAAAGAACTCAGTGGTGACAGCACACACCTGAAGCTGGCTCTTTCCAGAGCACTCAGCCCAACTCTGCTCCTTCCTCCTGACGGTCTAACGTAGGATTTCCTACTGTTGGGGAAAGTCAACTCAGTCAAATGACTCAGGTCCTAGATGTTGGATGGCCAGGATGTGGCATAATCCCTCCAGAGCTGGAGTTGCCCAGGGGCAGTAGCCAGGGGACTGTGAGGTGATGCCACCAGCTGGGGCCAAAAATACTGCGGGCATGTGTGCACGGGCACTCTCCAAGTGTTGCACACCAAACTTGTAAATGCCCCAAGGATAGATGCAGCCAGATGTCCGAACAGCTGACACACAGATGGATTTCTGTACTATATTCTCAGCCTGCAACTTGAACATGAGAAGGGCCGGAGACACAGAGCTCGTGTGCTTGCCTGTCAGGCCGCCATCACGAATCTCTGTCATCTCCAGCCTTGGATTCATTTACACACACATTCAAAAGTCCTAGCCAATGAGGTCTTCATGCCCATGACTCTGAGGCATTACACGTAGATACGGGGAGACCAGACCATTCTCCACCTGTCTCTTATGCTTCTGCACATCTTGCCAGGAGAGGCACTGACTTCTTTCTGTTCCAGACCATCTTTTCAAGGCTGTCTGTGTAGCAAACCACCTTACAGCGTACAGAAATTATCTCCCTGCAGAGCAGAGGGCGGGCCTACTTCCTGCCAGGATAATAACGATAATGTGTTCCTTCCATGTGACACGGCAGGTGAATTGCATTTTTCAATATCTAAAAATTTTATGTAAATGAAATCTATTAACCACAAGCAGTAATCCCTGGTAAAAGTTTCTTAAGGGTAAAGATAACCAATTTTTTTTCTTTTTTTTTTGAGATGGAGTCTCACTCTGTCACTCAGGCTGGAGTGCAGTGGCGCTATCTCAGCTCACTGCAACTTCCGCTTCTTGGGTTAAAGCAATTCTTCTGCCTCAGCCTCCTGAGTAGCTAGGACCACAGGTATGCCCACCACACCCGGCTAATTTTTGTATTTTTAGTAGAGATGGGGTTTTACCACATTGGCCAGGCTGGTCTTGAACTCTTGACCTCAGGCAATCTGCCCGCCTCTGCCTCCCAAAGTGCTGGGATTACAGGTGTGAGCCACTGTGCCCAGCTACCAATTATTTTTTTTTTACATCACTCCAGTCATGTTGGTGAGGCGAGACACCTAGGCAAGCCTTAGTGTTTATCAAACACATCTAAATCAATGTGCTATGATTATGCAAATTGTAGTGTTGTAGACACAGTCAGTATATCCACTGAGTTCCTTAATTCCTTGAACAGGTCGTCACAAGCACTGTGTCATGACTTTTTATGTTTCTAAGTTTTATGTCATTGCTTCTGCCCTGCTTTCTAATTTGTATGTACAATCTTCATGAACAAAATGTGCTTAAACATCTTAGGACAACAAAAGAATGAAAGCATTTATAATATAAAACAATATTTCTTTTCTTTCTCTT
>NW_012115110.1:2354535-2390250 GCF_000951035.1 Colobus angolensis palliatus
TACAAGGCTACAGTAACCAAAACAGCATGGTACTGGTACCAAAACAGAGCTATAGACCAATGGAACAGAACAGAGTCCTCAGAAATAATACTTTTGTATTTTTAGTAGAGACAGGGTTTCACCCTGTTGGCCAGGATGGTCTGGATCTCCTGACCTCGTGATCACCCACCTCGGCCTCCCAAAGTGCTGGGATTACAGGCATGAACCACTGCGACCAGCCTAAAACAATCTTTTCATCAATAAAAAGCTCAATTATTTTTCAAATACCCACTGCAACAATTAATCCAAAGCCTCACTGCTGAGCTCTGCTCACTGGTCCCAGCTCTGTGCACAGCTGGGAAGCGGGGAAATCCTTCTAAGGGTATGGAATTAAATGGGAGCTGGACTGAGTTTGGGAAGGACAGGAATTTTCCACATGAGCATAGTCATTACCCAGTGTGGTGAATCGGCAAGGCCATGGGGCACAGAAAATGTGGTTTTTGTGTCAGAACTGGTTTGCACAGTTCAGGGGTGCTGCCTAGAACTAAGCAGTTATTTTCCTCATCTCTTTTGTGCATCTCTTGAGTTCGGGGATGAAGGGTGTAATTTGAGTAAGAAACAATGTAGTTATAAGTAAGTCTCAGACTAGAGACGCACCCCATTCGGGGTAGAAGCTTGAACAGAATATAATGGGGAAACTGAGACAGGCCTCATTAACAGAAGAGCTGACACAAAAAACACGTTTTCTGTGCCTCACGGCCTTGCCACTTCACCTTACCGGGTAACAACCATGCTGGCGTGGAAAATTCCTGTCCTTCCCAAACTCACTCCAGCTCCTGTGTAATTCCACAGCATCAGGATTTCCCTGCTTCCTAGCTGTGCACAGAGCTGGGACCAGTGAGCAGAGCTCAGCAGTGCGGCTTTGGATTAATTGTTGCAGTGGGTATTTGAAAAGTAATTGATTTCCGTACTCAGTTTGAACTCAGTTGAAGAATCTTTTATAGACTTCACTTTAGGGGTCAGATGCAGAGCCAAGTACAGTGGGTTCCAGGCCACAACAGCTGAACGGAGGAGGCAGCCGGGGCCCTGCCCAACTGCTAACTATGTCAAATAATAATATTAATAAGTATTTTTCTCTGAGTCGTATTACTAACAAAACAAATGCCACAGTGCCTTATTGAGTTGGCACACGATAGCAATAATACATTTTCTCTCACTTCTCTGTAAAAATCAGTCCCTGTTTTTGTAAGATCCTTAAAAGTAATGCTAACCGGCACTCACATTCCAGTGCTAGGCTGAGATTTCTAACAGTTTTCTTAAAACGGATCACTGAGTAGAGCCCATGAGCTATTTGGGAACACATCGCTGCGACCTCACAGTCCCCCTGCAAAGGCCCAGGCGCGCCTCCGGTGAGGCAGGGCGTGGGGTGCGGGGAACCCGAGTCTTCAGCGAGTCCTCGCTCTTTCTCTGCGCGAAGTTCTATGAGCCGTGGCGGCCGGTGCGTCTCCGGAGATTCCCCTGCCATGGACCAGCCGTCCAGTGACCACAGCGGACGCCCTGGCCTCTCCCTGCCTCTCCCAAGCCAGTGGCCTCTCCCTGACTTGGCTTCCCCATGGAGATGCTCTGACCTCCGGCCTGCGGCAGCGTCTTCTTCTCCATCTTCAGTTGCTGGTGCTCCTGGGTGGACTCTTCCAAGGGCTCTTTGAAGGCCACCCAGGAGAACCTTTCTCTCGTCCACCAGGCATCCCGAGTCCCACCGCAGCACCCCCTTCCTTGGCTGGGAATCCTTCTCAGGAAAAGCTCGGTGTTTCTTTTGTTTGTTTTTCCAGCTTCGGTCCACTCCTGAGGCGTTGGGTCCCCTCCCCTCTGGAGACAGCGCCCGCGAGGCTGCCCAGGCTGCAGGGCCTGGGGACACTCGGGGACCCTCCTGCCCTCAGGACCCTGGACCCAGGAGAGCCGCCACTTGTACCCTCCGGGCGACCGGTGCTGTGCTGCCACCTAGGGGCTGCTGTACGCACTGCAGGTCAGCCGGGCCCGCAGTCCTCAGGTGCTAACAATCTGGTTTCTGTGGTTTTTGCGTTGTTCAATTTTTTTATTTTAATTTTGTGGGTACACAGTAGAAGTATATATCTATGGGGTACATGAGACATTTTGATACAGGCATGAAAGTGTTCTAACCACATGAAAAATGGGGAACCCATCCCCTCAAGCATCCATCCTTTGTGTTACAAACAATTCAGTCATACTTTGTTAGTTTTAACATGTGCAGTTGAATTACTGTTGACTATAGTCACCCTGCTTTGCCAGCAAACACTGCATCTTATTCAACGCTAACAATCTGGGCTGTCAACGGGAGAAGGGATGCTGTAGCAGAGGGGATTAGAGGTGAGCATTTGCTTGTCACACCCTTCCTCCTGCAGACTGGTGCCTCTTCTTACAGCCATTTGTACATGCTGGCCTTGAGCCACACCAAGCATCCGGGTCGAGCTGGGAGAATCACCCATGGGCTGGGAGCACCGTGATGGGGACCTGCAGTCCAGGACAGCCACGGTGGTGCAGGGAGGCCCCGCACTGCGGGAGGAGCTGGTCACGACCCAGGGCCAGCACTGGAGTGGCTGCCCGGGGCGCCAGGCACCCATAGGACTGGGAAAGCCAGGAGAGTCCACAGAGGGGACGGGAATTGGCAACTTCTAAAAGAAATGAGAGAAAGAGCCTGGGAAGTACCAGAAGGAAGAAGGTTGTACCTGGGGCTTGAGGCATAGAGCGAACTATGCCTCAAGTTAGCCAAAGGCGTTTTCATGGTACCTGGAATTTTTTAAGTTAGGGATGATGGGACTCACAGACACAGAAAAGATGTCATGAAGAAAGAAGTTTATCCTCGCAGATCCCTGGACAGAGGAGTCACGTCTGACCACACAGAGACGCACAGCCCACCAGGTGGCCAAGGGAGAGAGGGGAGCGCGGGCCAGAGCAGGCTCAGATCAGCTAATCTGAACCATCTTTGCAGGCTCAGGGCCGGGGGGCTGCCCCTTCTTGTCTGGTCCCTGGCCTGGGGTGATTTGGGCAGGTGCATGGTGGCCTGGAGTGTGAGGGCCATAGAGAAGGTGGTTGGAGCGTGGACTCCAGGTGGTTGGTTTAATTTGGAAAGCACGGCCCTGGGTTCCAAGAACCAGCTCATTCTGGCAAGGGCAGTCCCTCCAGGGTCAGCAAGACCCCAAATGTCCAAGCACCAGAATTCAGAAAATAAAATAATTCATTAATACAAAAGACAACATGCAGGCATTGGTTAGGAGCCCTGCATGGGGCCCAGGCTGCCGGCCTCTTGTCGCCCAGGTCTCTGTGCTCAGTGTTCAGCAGCAGGCACTTGTGGAATCAGCTTTTGAGAAGCAAGGGGCTGGGCTTAGAGCACTGAAGAATGAATGCCAAAGGGTGAATCCCAAGGCAAGACATACTGCCCCCCGGATAGGAGGAGACGCCTGCATCCTCTCAGAAGTTCACACCTAAGGAGGGTTTCAAGCCTTCCAAGATAACAAAAAGTGCTCCCCAAAATAAGACTTACCATAAATAACAGATGAACAAAATAATCAGTCAAAAAGTCTGTCCCATGTGCAACAGTCGTCCGGGCGCTGGGGTAGGGAATCCAAAAGAAGGGGGAGGATGGCACTGCCTGTCACCTGCATTCAACTGCCCAGGTTAGAGGTAAGTTAACACAAACACAGAAATGTAAGAGTGACAGAGATTGAATCCGGAATATTTGTGTCTCTTTTTCCACATGGTAACTCAAACCATTTTATACAATAATATTTATGTGTAGATCCAAACCTTCATGGCAGCATGTACAGGCTGGACCCTGGAAATAGTTTTACAAGGAGTCAAAATTCCCAGCCACTGTCCAAGGTCCAAGATCCCTGCATTTTCCTCATTCTAGTGTTTCAGAGAGTGGACAAACAGACCAACATTTACTTAACCTTCCCCTTTTATTTGGCATTGGATTATTTCCTGTTTTCATGATTACAAAAACTTCTGCATACATTATGTCCTTATGTATATTTTGTACTCAAATATATGCACAAACATACAAGTATTATATAGGTACTACAGGTATTATGTATTCTAACAGTATTTACAATCATGAATGTGTGTATATATTAGAGATATTAGCTTATGGGAATGAGCATCTATGAGAAAATTTTCCTGAAATGAAATTGTTCTCTCCAGCAGAAGTTACTCATGAATCCTTCCTCCTTGCAGAGTCCTCTCCAGCACTGGGTACTCATGAGTCCATCCTCTCTCCAGAGTCCTCTCCAGCATTGGGTACTCATGAGTCCATCCTCCCTCCAGAGTCCTCTCCAGCACTGGGTACTCATGGGTCCATCCTCTCTCCAGAGTCCTCTCCAGCATTGGGTACTCATGAGTCCATCCTCCCTCCAGAGTCCTCTCCAGCACTGGGTACTCACGGGTCCATCCTCCCTCCAGAGTCCTCTCCAGCACTTGTTACTCACGAATCCATCTTCTCTCTGGAGTCCTCTCCAGCACTGGATACTCATGAGTCCATTCTCCCCGCAGAGTCCTCTCCAGCACTGGGTACTCATGAGTCCATCCTCTCTCCAGAGTCCTCTCCAGCACTTGTTACTCACTAGTCCATCTTCTCTCCGGAGTCCTCTCCAGCACTGGATACTCATGAGTCCATCCTCCCTGCAGAGTCCTCTCCAGCACTGGGTACTCACGGGTCCATCTTTCCTGCAGAATCCTTTCCGGTACTGGTTATTCGTGAGTCCATCTTTCCCCCAGAGTCCTCTCCAGCACTGGGTACTCACGAGTCCATCCTCCCTCCAGAGTCCTCTCCAGCACTTGTTACTCACTAGTCCATCTTCTCTCCGGAGTCCTCTCCAGCACTGGATACTCATGAGTCCATTCTCCCTGCAGAGTCCTTTCCAGCACTGGATACTCATGAGCTCATCCTTCCTGTAGAGTCCCCTCCAGCACTTGTTACTCACAAGTCCATCCTCTCTCCAGAGCCTTCTCCAGCACTGGTTACTTGCTAGTCCATCCTTCCTGCAGAGTCCTCTCTAGCACTGCTTACTCACAAGCCCATCCTTGCTGTACAGTCTTCTTCAGCATTGGTTACTCACGAGTCTGTCCTTCCTGCAGAGTCCTCCCTACCACTGGTGGTTACTCAAGAGACCATCTTTCCTGTAGAGTCCAACTCCAGCACTGATTACTCAAGAGTCCATTCTTCCTCCAAAGTCTTCTCCAGCACTGGTTACTCAGAATTCCTTCCTCCCTCCAGAGTCCTCCCCAGCACTAGGTATTCAGGAGTCCACCCTCCCCAGAGTCCTCTCCAGCACTGAGTACTCATGAGTCCACTTTTCCTGCTGAGTCCTCTCCAGCACTAGGTACTCAGGAGTCCATCCTCCCTCCAGAGTCTTTGCCAGCACTGGTTATTCTGGAGTCTCTCCTTCCTACATTTTCCTAGATCACCACCTGGCCCTGTCCTAGCTGTCAGGACACATGCAGGCCTCTGAGAGGATCCTGTCACATTGATTAAAATTACTAGACTTATTAATTACTATTTCTAAAAGTATGTGCCTGTTATTTTTATAATGTTAAGTTTTCAATCCGTGAGTGTGCAGTGCTGTCTGTGCTGGTGAGTACTGGTCCAAGTGGTTGCCATTTGTTAACTCTTTTCTTCTCCTCACAAATCCATGTGATGGGTTCTCTGGTCTTGTTTTACAAATGAGAGAGAGAGCAGAAGCACAGAGTAATCAGGTAGTTTGCCCAAGACCTGCCGTTGGCATTGGGCCACCTGCCACCAAGCCCGCATGCTTCACCACTGACCTGCGCTTTATAAATTCCTGGTAAGACACACTGGAACCCTCAGTTACTGGGGAGGTTTTGATTCACTGAAATGTGTGGAGATGTTCCTAAGTTAATTGGCTTATAGAAGTTATTTAACAGAAAGATAAAGCTGTTGGCACCCCTACAGAAAATAGTTCTAGAATTTGTTATCCTATTAAATGGATGTGACTCCATTTTTTGTTGATGAGCTGAGGATCTTCGCTCTTTTACATATTGAGTTACTTCAGGTAAGTTACTTTACTTCTCTGTGCCTAATTTTCCTCTTCTCTAAAACAGAAAAAACAAAGAAAGAAAAAAACAGAACAAAATAAAATGTTGAGGCAGGAGAATCGCTTGAACCCACTGAACCCAGGAGACGGAAATTGCAGTAAGCCAAGATCGCACCACTGCACTCCAGCCTAGGTGACAGAGCTAGACTGCATCTAAAAATAAAAAATAAATAAATAAAAGAAAAGAACGTACTCCATGAGTTTTTTGTGAAAATTAAATGAGTAAGTACCTTTAAAAGTTTAGCAAAATACATGGCACATAGTAAATGCTCATTAAGCATTAGTGTGTTTAATGGACTTCAGATTCCACTGTACAGTAACACAGTCATGATAATTAGCTGTATAGCTCACACGTGACCTTTAATATCCATGTGAACCGTCATTTTTTCCAATCAGCTGTGAAGGAAATTGGCTCAAGGGAGTTAATAGTCCAGCTAATATCACAAACCTATTATTATCCAAAGGGAATATAAACCACGTATAGACTTTTTCCCCCTAGTTTTGTGGCCTAAGAGATTGGGCGTGCAGAAAGTTTTACCTGTGACTTTTTCAGGGACATATTTAGGTGTTCACTAGAGAGATGAAAACCAGTCTCTTTTTGTGTATTCATTTGGTTGGTTTTCATTTTTTGGGGGAGGTGGGGGGAATTGGCGTTCCCGTCTTACTGAATGTTTACGGTCTAGCTGCCTTTACAGATTTCCATAACCAGCCCTCAGGCCTGAAATACAGCGTTCCCACTGTCAGCAGCAAGCCCAGAGCAAGATCCGGGCATGGAGCCTGGTGTTTCTCCAGTCAGGCAGCCCAAGCATAGCCTCTCCCTGGAGCAGGAAGGAGAAGCTCCTTCTGTACCTTTACCAGGAGCACAACCATGCTGTTCTGAAAGCAAACCCGTGCTGGACACCTGCAGGTTCCAGAAGGTACAGCGTCCCAGGCTTCCTGCCCTTCTGGGATCAGGCCTCATTGCTCAGACCTTTGCAAGGTTGTCCTGTGAGGCTCCCAGGCCTTTGTGGAGCAGTGCACATGGCCAAGCTCTCCATTCCCGTTTCTTGTTCCTCTTCATTAATATCTTCCTTCCTAGGCCTTTTCCAGATTTCCTGTCTCTGCCCCCACCATTTCTTCTCTCCAAGCTACTGAGATGTAGCTTGGAACCTCTTCTGCAATGTGAGTGCGGAACCTCTTCTGCAATGTGAATGTGCCAGACCCCACCCCAGCTGCCAATGCCAGGGAGGAATTTTATGTGGCAGGTGGAGGCTTGGTGTGTGTGAGGGTCTCAGAGGCGGCTGGCCAAGGCCTGGGAGAAAGGAGAGGGTGGGCCAGAAAGGAAGCTGGGGTGGGTGGACAGGGACCCTCCCTTCCACAGTGCAGCTCTTTATCTCATACAATATCTACAATAAAGCCCATCCCTTCTCAAGAATACCCTTTTGAGTGTGTACAAAACATGAGCGGTTCATCTTCTCTTTAAAGGTGACCACATTGACCCAATGCTCTGCCTTTGTTATGCTGAAGACACTCCCACGCCATCCACCATGACAGAAGTCACAGCACAAGCATCGTCATGACTCAGCCAAGGGACCAAGGTGGTTCCCTGTATTGCCCAAGCAGCATAAAACCTCAGTGAGGCCCCTCCCTCAATAACAGCTTGAGTCCCGAAACTTCTAGAACACTACTGTACTAACAAGAATATTTCTTATTATCAACAGGACTAACTTGTTTTAGCTCTCCATAATCTGATTTAAAATATACTTTTCCCCTCTTTTCAGAGGAACGAATCAATTCTATTTCACTGTCTTTCCTTTGACTTCTGAAAGGCCAGGAGCCAAAATAGAACGTTCAATATCATATGTCCAGGTCTGCAACTGCACACTCATCGCAGTGAACTCCCTGAAGAGGAATAACGCTGTTTAATTCCAAAACACATTGTATTTTTATATTTTTCATCTACTAATGAAGAAATGACAAGTGCATTTAGCATCATGAGCTCCAACATGATGAGATGAACTGGAATGCCCAGAGTGGTCAGCACCTTACCTCTGTCCATGGGGACACCAAGCTCTTCTGCTCTGGAAAACACACAACGTTTGGCAATGAGAATAATGTGTTTGGCATAAAGAGGTGCTGCTTTGTAAAACATTTCAATTTGCCAGGAATGAGTCAAAGATTTCATTTAGTCACTTGTCACGAATTCAACACAGACTCGTGATAAAATGCTGAGCCGTCTTTCCCGCATTACTCAGAGGCCTCTGCTGTGTGAGTCTTCTGGGGCAGTCACGATTGGTTTCTCAACCCCACCTGCATGTGGTTCACGCCCCCTCCAGCCTCCTCTTAGTGAATGTTTTGGGAATCCCAGGTGGGTGGCTCAATTAGAGGGCGGGAGAGGAAAATCCCCAAGGGACAAATAAATAGCCTTAATGAATGAAATCAAGGTTCCCTTGACACAGAATCCACAGGCCTGGATAGTCTCTCAATAAGTTAAACAATTATATAGTAACTGTGTTATCAAGATCCCGAACGATGCTTGGATTATTACCTCCACCGGCTCACACATGTCCAGAAATGATGGTGATGTCATCCTTAAATTGTGTTAGTATAAAGGAAGTAGCAATAGTATCGCAGTGGTCTGTAACTCCACTACAAATTTTTGCTTCTTATAAAAGAGTAGAAATCGGTGCAGTTGGCAGTTGGTCTGTCTGTTGGGCAGGGTGGACTGTGAGATTTTATATTAATTATTTGCTTATTTGTTAGGTGTAGGTTGCAAGTAACGTTAAGTCCAACTCAAACAGCTTTTGTTCAAAAGTTAAGAGAATCTCCGCACCATTGTACACCCAGACCCTGGGAGGGGCAGAGGCATGAGTGGGCATCCCGGCCAGTCTGGGACTTGGCTTTGTATTTTACAGAACACGGCTGCCCAGAGTGCTTACTGACTGATAGGGTGACCTGGCATTCTTTTTCCGCCATATCCAAACATCCCAGAGAAATTCATCCTTGGAAGTGAAGCCTGGATGGATGGAACAGACCAGGGAGGGACTGAAGGGCAGAAAAGCAGGGTATGACAGCTGACTTAGGTGGGTCCACTTAACTCATTCCTGGACCAGGCCACAGCGGCCAGGTGGGGTTGGATCAGGCAAAAACTGGGCAGGTTCTGTAGCACTTCCTAAAGCAGAAATTCTGGAGAAAAAATTACCAAGATGCACAACAGAGAAAGGTTTTGGGCAATGTCTTACGGATCCTGCAGTTTATAAAGCTCTCTCTCATACTTTTCCATTGGATTGCCACTCTGTAAAATGCAGGATTTACACTGTCCTCCTCTTAGAAATGAAAAGATGAAGTCTCGTTAAAAATCTAGCTCTTTGGATTTCACATTTCAGAAAATTTTAGTTTATTAAATAGGGCAAGAAGTGAAATCATGATTCGTAATGTAAAAAATGCAGAGGAGGAGGGAGTGTTTTCCAATGTGTCTGAGCCCACTAGAGTAAGGGTTATGAGAGTTCGCAGGGCAAGGACCACACGCTATGAACACATAATGGGTCTTTCGGAGAGTAACAGCTTCCCTGCAACTCAGCGTAATATTCTTTTTTTTTTTTCTGAGACGGAGTCTCGCTCTGTTGCCCAGGCTGGAGCGCAGTGGCCGGATCTCAGCTCACTGCAAGCTCCGCCTCCCGGGTTTTCTCCATTCTCCTGCCTCAGCCTCCCGAGTAGCTGGGACTACAGGCGCCGCCACCTCGCCCGGCTAGTTTTTTGTATTTTTTAGTAGAGACGGGGTTTCACCGTGTTAGTCAGGATAGTCTCGATCTCCTGACCTCGTGATCCGCCCGTCTCGGCCGCCCAAAGTGCTGGGATTACAGGCTTGAGCCACTGCGCCCGGCCCTCAGCGTAATATTCTTGATGAGGCCAGGCCAGTGTAAAGTAAGCCGTATCATCTTGCATAGCATGGTACACATTTTATGAAAGAAGTCAAGCGTCTTGTTTACCAGATAACAATGTGAAGCATACTGTCATGGCTAAATAAAGAAAATGCACCCAACAATGGAAGGGCGGCACCATCTGTGAGGCTAATTGTTTTACAACGTGGAAGGTGGACTGAGGTGCCAGCTGGCCTCAGCAGGACCTGAAATACCGTCCGCTTTAGAGGCATCACCTGAAAGTACGGGTGCAAGTCTCCTGTGTGCCGCCAGGAGGCAGCATCCACAGGAGCAGCACTTTTCCAGTGCACGTCCAGTGCTGGAAGGAAAGGTTCCATCTTCACCACTCCTTCCCCGCTGTAGGAACGTAAGAAGGTTAATTCTAACCCCATCATGCCAGAACTGCAGCAGGGACCACAGAGACTGGGAATGTCCAAGTTTACAAAAGAACTCAAATTGAAAGCTGGGTGAAAGAAGCCTCACTCAATGACCCCATGCTGAGGGTTCACACATGTTTTTGTGGTTGTTCTAGAAACAGAGGACTAGAAAGGCATTCAAAGATTCTAAAACAATACACACACTAAATTATCTCAAGCCAGGTCATTAATGTCTATTGTTGGGTATGATTTTAAGCTCCTTGGAGGCAAACATTGTCATCTTTTTCTTTCTATATAGTGCTTAACATGCAAACAGCTGGAAGAAGTTGATAGATGCCCCTGGGGTCTGAAACATCTTTGCAAACATCCTATAGCTGACTAGCAGGCTGGGACGAGTGCTTAAGCCAGAGATTAGGTTCTTCATCAGATGGATGATGAACCATTCTGGGGCATTTTCTCTGAGGAAGCATGGTGCAGCTCCAAACCTAGGTAAGAAGAGATCACAAGATCAGCACTCATGCATCATCAAAAATGTTTAAAAGAGAAGGAGTACATTTGTCCACTAGGGCTGCCATAACATTTCATGAACTCAAAGGCTTAAACAGCGGGTGTTTATTTCTCACAGTTCTGGAGTCTGGGAATCCAAGATGAAGTTGTCAGCAGGCTTGCTTTCCCCAAGGCCTCTCTTCTCGGCTTGCAGATGGCTGCCTTCTTCTGTGTCCTTTCTTCTGTGCCTGTACATCCTTGGTGTCTCTCTTTCTTTTTAGGAGAACACCAGTCTTACTGGATTAGCACCCCACTGCTACGAGCTCATTAACATCAGTTACTTTTTCAAAAGCGATCTACAAAATCCAGTTGCATGGAAGGTTAGAGCTTCAACCATATGAAGTTGAATTTCGAGGGGACATCATTCAGTTCAACCTGAACCTGGCCATGCTGGCACCCTGGTCTCAGACTTCTAGCCTCCAAAAGTAGAATAAATAAATTTCTGTTGCTTCAGCCATAGTCTGTGGTAGACTAAGACACATAGTTCTAGTGTTTTCTCTTCTAGGGCTCATTTTTCCTGAGTGTACAAAACAGGAAAGCAAACTCTTTGTAGCTAGAATTACTTTGTTATCACCAATTTATGTATTAAGAAATGTCACCCACAATACCTCCAGAGATGTTAAGTAAATCAACGGTGACATTCTTGACAGGGATGAGATCACCACCAGCTTCCAGTTCAAGAATTTCTGAAAGATCTTTGGCACAAGGAGCTAATGAGATGAAATGATCCCGGAACTCTTGCTGATCCCAGAAACGTGCTGCTGTTTTGCCTCATCTGGGATAAAATTGAAACAGCTTTTAGACATAAAGCTCTTCTTTCAAATAGCTAGGTGGTTTCATGCAAATCAAAAACATTGAGGGTGAAAGTCTTCTAAATAATGCAAAGGCTGAAATCGACAGTTACATGGATTTGTAATTTTTTTAATCTCTAATTAGAATGCATCTGACTTTGTATTCTGTGTTTAAGAACTATTAAAGATTTTTTGAAATTTGAAAGCTTATCATTAAGATGACAAAGTTCCCCTTTGTTTTTGTAATCCTTTTCTCACAACCATTCTGGTGACAGCGTTAGACCATTTAACCACAGTAATTCATTCATAAAATTCTTAAACTCAGTGCAAAATGTATCACTTTCAAAAATGTTGTAAAACTAACACGGTTTTACTTGAAGTTAACAAGTATGAAAAAAGAGATCAACACTTTTGCATGGATCCTTTGGCCAAAAAAGTTTGGAAACCCCTAACTTAAATAAGTCTCTGCTTCTCACTCCCCACCCTCCTTTATTTCAAGTTCAGTTTCTAGAGCCCTTTAGTATAGGAATATCCCTTGCACACCTCCAGGGGAGTAGAGCATCCGATATTTTCCAAACTTTCTCTAGACCAAAGATTAAGACATTAATTATAATCAAAGGCTGCAGGTGATTATTCCTGGCTCTGGACTTCAATATCAATGACAGAAGTGTGGGACGCTGGTCCGTATGTCAAAATTTACTTAGAAGGAAAGATTTAAAATGGTGCCCCAAGTGGGAAATAGAAATAGGTGGAGAAAAGAAAAACAAGATTCTTTAGGTTTAGTTAAAAATAATAAGCATATTGGGAATAAGCCAAGGTAAACACTTTGACTTAGGGGGAAAAAAAAATTCAACACTGAGTTCTGTGCCTGAATCGTGGGCAGAGAACATCCCACTACCACCATGGCAGCAATGGCCACTGGACTTAGTTAGGAAGAAAAATTAGGCAACTTGAAAATTTGGTGATTCAGGCCAGGCTCAGTGGCTCACGCCTGTAATCCCAGCACTTTGGGAGGCCGAGGTGGGTGGATCACCTGAGGTCAGGAGTTGGAGACCAGCCTGGCCAACATGGTGAAACCCCGTCTCTACTAAAAATACAAAAATTAGCCAGGCATGGTGATGGGCACCTGTAATCCCAACTTCTCAGGAGGCTGAGGCAGGAGACTCGCTTGAACCCGGGAGGAGGAGGTTGCTGTGAGCCGAGATCATGCCACTGTACTCCAACCTGGGGAATAAGAGCGAGACTTCGTCTCAAAAAAAAAAAAAAGGAAATTTTATGATTCACAAGGAGCAGAGTCAAGAAAGAAGGCTAATTAGCACACACATAGGGGTGACTGACTATAGTAATATTGGTACCAATTTAAAAAACTTCCACTTAAGCTATTTTATGTACCAATTGTGTAATTCCAAGTGAATTTTTACATTTAAAAGTTCAGAAAACAGGGAAGGAAAATTCAATGCAGGATTCATGAGAATTTCTGAAAAACTCTCCTATTTTGTTGTATTCCACTTGATATTGTTATTGAATATGCACATGTATAAATATTTTTAGTATTTACCTAAAAGGCTTTATAATTTTATTTTATTAGAATAAAATAATTGTGTTTCCATATTATGTTGTCCATATATCTCATTACAACTAATGGAATCATAAAACAAATACATTTCTTTCTTTTTTTTGGACAGGGTCTCACTTTGTTGCTCAGGCTAGAATACAGTGTTGTGATCCTGGCTGCTCACTGCAGCCTCAACCTCCTGAGCAGGTAATCCTCCTACCTCAACCTCCAAAGTAGCTAGGACTACAGGCATGTGCCACCATGCCTGGCTATTTTTTTTTTTTTTTTGTATTTTTGTTTTAGAGACCCCAGGCTTCACCATGTTGCCCAGTTGAACTCCTGGATTGAAGCAATCTACCTGGTTTGGCCTCTCAAAGTGCTAGGCTTACAGGTGAGAGCCCCTACACCTGGCCACAGATACATTTCTAATACTCTGCAATGCCCACTTGATTGAAACACAATAATTAAAAAGGCATTCTTGTGAGTGTTGTTTTCTGATTTCAGCTGAGTCACAGACACCATCTATAGGCTGTGTACTAACAACCCACACAGACCAACATCCTTCCCAATGTGTAGCTGCCAAAAACAGATTAAACACAGGCACAAGAAATTCTTCTAAACCTTCTGTTTAGTTGCTGTTATGTTTGTGTGTTGGATTTAAATTTTTCTCAATAGATGAATATTCTGTTGAGAGCAAGCTATACAATAATTCTGTTTGTGCCACCTGGATGGAGTTAATGAAGCATCATGCATCATTGCCTCCTAATAGGATACTCGATCATCTCCCTCCCATTCTTCAGTGATACATTTTGAACCCTCCACGCTGTCTATGTGTGCAAATGGGAATGTGTCCAGATATACAATTGTGAAAACCAACATCCATTTTGTTCTGCATCAGAAATAAATTCACACAACACACACACCTACTACTCAATTTCAGATGTCATTTTTTACTGACAATCACATTGTTGTTAAAATGCCTTTGTTGATCTAAACTCAAAGAACAGAATGTACAAAATGGGTCAAAAAAGTGTGGTCTGTCTGAAACTGAAAAGACAAGTCAGGTGAAAAAGGCAAATGGAAGCAGTAATCAGAATTAAAAATGTTTTAGATATGGATTTTTTTTTCTTCTGAAGGCTAATGAACTTTTATTCTTTTCCAGGGAAAACAAAAAGTGGGGGGTTGGGGAAGAGAGAGAGAGAGAGAGAGAGAGAGAGAGAAAGAGATGGCCTGGCTTATATGCTAACCTGAATATGTACATTACTATAGGCAGGGAAGCTTTCCCAGAGCAATCTGCTGCCCCTTCAGACGGAGGCACTTGCTTTTAGTGTTTAAAACTGATCCCAAGAGTCATCTGAAATATTGCGCTACTTTAAGCATAAATCACTGATAACACTAATGGCCCTGATGGATCCATTTTGTTCGATGAATCAAGTTGCTTGATGTAGTTCCAATTGCTCAGATTCACCAGGGACATTCGATTGTATGATGCACACTTTTTCACGCTGATTCTTCTAATTACCAAGGTCTAATACAGTTGCTAGTCAAAAATCACAAATGTATTTGATTTAACAAATGCTCCTTTCACCACGAACAAAGCCCTTGAGGTACGCTTTTCGAGGTGGGGATGCTTTTCTTCCTAGGCATGACCTAATCTGATAAAGCACAGCCAGATGATTCCAAGGGAAAATCCAGATGCAGAACAATACTTCAAAAATCTTGGAGGACTTTTAAAAATTCTTCCTGGCTACCCAATCATGCTGTGTCATGGCAAGTTGCCATATGCAATTTAACATCAGTTAGTGGTGGAGATAAACAGCTAGCTATAGTTTGCAAGGATGCAAGTTATATTTACTGAAAATCTAGGACATTTGATGTCAGAATTTGCTCTAGAGGAGTCCATGAAACACAGGTTTAATCTAGCTGAGTAGAACACGCATTACAGAGACAGGTCGTTTGGAAGTCAGGTGGAAGGAGGTACACAAGAAAAGCTCTAAAGTAGCTCTTTTTGGTGGAGAATATGAAAAGAGAACACACTGGTAGTCAAAGAAGGAGAGTCAGCAGTGTCCATCAGTTACATGGGTGCCCATGAGTGGCACAAGTAACCACATGGACCCTGTATCAGTCAAGGTTCCCTAGAGGGACAGAACTAATAGGGTAGATATATTTAAAAAATGGAGTTTATTAAGGAGTATTGACTCACACGATCACAAGGTGAAGTCCCGCAATAGTCTGTCTGCAAGCTGAGGATCAAGGAAGCCAGTCCCAAAACCTCAAAAGTAGGGAAGCTGACAGTGCATCCTTCAGTCTGTGGCTAAAGGCCCACAAACCCCTTGCAAATCACTGATGTGAGTCCAAGAGACCAAAAGCTGAAGAACATGGAGTCTGAGGTTTGAGGGCAGGAAGCATCAGGCACAGGAGAAGGATGAAGGCTGGAAGACTCAGCCAGTCTAGTCTTTCCACGTTCCTTCCTCTGCCTGCTTTTATCCTAGTCGCGCTGGCAGCTGATCAGATGGTGCCCACGCAGATTGAGGGTGGGTCTGCCTCTCCCAGCCCACTCACTCAAATGTTAATCTTTGGCAACACTCCCACAGACACACCCAGGAACAATCCTTTGCACCCTTTGATCCAATCAAGTTGACACTCAGTATTAACCATCACAGAATGTGAGTTCCCAAGGGAAACAGAAAGATCTCTTCCTTGGG
The DNA here is from genome assembly GCF_000951035.1 of Colobus angolensis palliatus. Lineage (NCBI taxonomy): Eukaryota > Metazoa > Chordata > Mammalia > Primates > Cercopithecidae > Colobus > Colobus angolensis. Next base: position 2,370,516 of record NW_012115110.1, read on the forward strand.
GGCAAACAAGAGATGCTTGTTATACTTGCCCAGAGTACAGAGAGGCATCTTCTCCAAGGAGAAGGACTCTGCCATGGGAGTGAGGGGTAAAGAAAGTCTGTATGAACTCCAGTGCCCTGAGCAACATGGGCATCTGGACACAGAAGGGAGTGAACCCCAAGTCCTCTTACGTCAGTTGAGAACAGAAGAAAACTTCACAGCAGACTCGTGTTTTTGAGTGTTGCTGTGTATTTTCATTGTTTCCATGAAGCCTGCATAGTTAACAGTGGGGTGTGCTTGGACTCCATCATTTTCTGTTAATCAGATTGTCTCCTGTAATTTTATGGGGATGTTATTGACCTGATGTAGCTGGTATGAGAATGCCACTTAGTTCAAATAATCTATCAAAGCAAAAGTTGCACCAGACAAGATTAAACAGTCAAGGAAGAATTCATTCAACATGATTGCAATAAGGAGAGAGATCATAACCCAGTCAGAACTCATCAGGCACAGAAAAATAATTTTTAAAGAAAGTGCTCAAAGGAAAGGGAGGTCAGCTGGGAACTTGAGTCCGGAAGAAGCCTGTCTGAAGTTAGCCAAGCTGAGGGCAATGTGAAGGCCATCTTGGGCAAGCCCACAAAATTTGGTAAATTAGTTAAAATTTCATGAAGGAAAAAGCTGTATTTAAAAGGGTTACACAGGAGAAAACAGAAGCGCAATCACAAGATAAGAGAATAGAATTCAAGACCCCACCTAAGGGCACTTCCCTGAAGAGTCTGACACAGCCGTATACGTTCACCACAAACTACAGAAGAGCACCAGGGCTTAGCAAGCTGCATCAAAGCTTATTACTGACCTCGCTTAGTCTTTTTCCCAGTCTATCAAAATTCACAAGTGGAACTCTTCAGTAAATTTCAACAGGTAGGCTTCCAATGCTGTGAGGGATTGTCAGCTGGACAGGGTTAGGTTTCAGGTATGGCACAGAGCAAAGTGGTCCACCCATCACAGGAGAAGCCCCTGACCTGTAGTGACACACATGCAGAGGTTGTTGAGTCAGCATTGTGAGCTCTACAGTGAGGGTATCTTCAAAGGTGGCAACCGCGGCTTACCAAGCAGCTGCAAGGACATTGGCCCCACCACCTGCGGCAGAGTGGGCTGTGTGAAGAAGGACATGGAGAAGCAGAATGCAAGTGCTACTCTGGGAGTCTGATGACCCACACACACAGCCTTTTCTCTCAAAAAGGAAACATAGCAGACAGCAGTGCCCTGTCCACAAAGGGTCCATCATGTCATGTAAAAGGGTGTATTCAATCAGTGCCCAGCCTGAAGATATCCTGGCAGACATGCCTAGTAGCTAATTAGGTACATACGTTTAGAGATTGGAAGACTGAGTACAGGCAAAGAAAAATAAAATAAAGCAGAATTGACGGAGATGAGACTAGCTGGGGCAGATTGAGCAACACAGGTTAAATCGTCCCAGGAAAGGGTGAGACATGAGAAGGGCATTTAGGAAAGGGACTGAAACACCAACATTTAGGACATAAGGTGGTTAAGAGAAATTTGGGAATAGAATTGAGAAGATAGTAGAGAAGTAGCTAAAACCTAGAGAGAAACACATACATGCGCACACACACACATAGAAGAGGTTGACTCTTCTATCTTTGGTGGCTGGCTCACTGTACTCACTGTGGATCTTGTTGGGTGGTGTCTCGGTAGAGTGTGGGGCATAAAACAAACTGTCAGCTACTGGTGAGTTGAACCAAAGCCGAGGACTCACGGACAACGAATATAGCCCCGTAGTTCTGAAAAGGCAACTATGAAAAGAGGGAGAACTCTCAAATCGTATCTGAAAAATAGCTATCACCCAAGAGACAGTTTGGGGCGTTTTTGTAAGTTAGTTACCTTGAATAGAGATGTGTGTTTCCATTGGGAAGAAAGCAATGGAGAAGAACCATTTGAAGAAATGAGAAAGAAGCAAATTCATGAACAGGGAGGGCAGGGCTCCGCGGGACTGCTAGAGTAAATGGGGGTAAGGCAGCGGGGAAAGTCCAAAGGACAGTCAGTCACAGGAAGGTCCAGCACCCCAAAAGCTTCCTGCCTGGGCACCCCTGCATTTTCCATGGAATAAGATGGGTCACTTCTGAAGGTCAGCGGAGGCTAACAGACTTGCAATTCTTGGGAACAGTTGCTGGACTGATGGGAGAGGGCAGTGATAAAGGAGGTACAATGAAGAAGCCGTTTTGAAGATGTAATGGACTAAATCCAGAATCACACACTGGCCCAAGTGTGTGGCTGTATGTGATTTCTCAGCAATGCTCACCCACCCTGATGTCCATGTGTGGAGAAGCAGAATAGCCAAAACTGTTAAAATAGCCAAAACAGCAGGCGTGTGGGAAGGACTACACGTCAGGCAGCTGAAGTTGCACTACCAGGGGCCTGTGGAGCTGTTGAATCCTGAGGTCAAAGCTAGAGCATGAGAGACAGATAGGGCCAAGTGATAAAATGGGATGTTGGCATCCACAAAAGAACAGTCAGCATCCATTCCCTTCCTCTGGTGGGGAGCCTTCCTCTACATGCCCCAGTCCCACTAGACTGTTTCTATCTCCTCTCACCTCTTCTTCCTCACTGGCTCTTTCCTAGGAGAAAGAGAAAGTGATCTAACTTGAGTTTGGGGTGAAAGTCACCATGATGAAGCTGGATATGGACTCCTTTGCTTTTCTGGGATCTCTCTCAGATCGTCCAGTCCTCAAGGAAGACTTTCTCCTCCCTGCCTCATCCTCCAAGTTGTCAGCTGGGTAGAGCAGGGCTTTTCCTGGCACCCAGGAGTGCTTCATGAGGGACAGACATGGTGCTCTGCCTGGCAGGCTTTCACATGCTGGGGAAGTTGGTTCAGAATGGAAAAAATGAGAATCTGCTTTTTGGTCTCAGGTCCAGACTTCCTTCTAATGTAGTTATTATTAAACAGCTGATATTTTAACCCTCCTGTATGCTCATCAAGGCATTTCATACTACTCCATTGCCTATAATCCTGTTGGCAAAAGATGAAATAGGGCATTGATGCCAAGGCCTGCCAGCACTTTCCAAACTGGCTGATCCCCAGAACTTCCAGGTTAACTAGAGCTGAAGATGAACCTGGTGATCTTCACTGGCCAGTGTTGCTCTGATCACTGCTATAGTGAGAAAAGGGCAGGTGGCTTGTCCTGCTCACATGCTATCAAGTCCAATCAAACATAAGAATGCAGGAAATTTGAGGACAGTATTTGTGGATTCTTCCTGGGCCTGTACCATATGAGGTCATTCCTGTAGGAGTACCCACCATAACATCAGAAACAACTCCATTCTAGAGTATCCAGTGACTTCCTGGCAAAGCGTTAGTCAGACCTTAAATACAGAAGACAATGCTATTTCAACTTTTGTTTCAAGAATCAACTTTTAAACTATCTACATTTGTGCAATTACCATTTCAACTCTTGTTTTGGTCTTTGTAAATGCAGCTTGCTGTCTGAAATATTAGATGCAGCCCAGTGCTTTTGCTTGGATTATTTCATTTATGTGAGCACTGATGCCTTCAGTGTCTGCACTTTGTGGTGAAAGTTGAGTGAACAGGAGGCAGTCGTTGTGTGATGGGTCCAATTACAGAGGCAGAGAGTGTGAACATGGCCACAGGCAGCCTCCAGTCTGGTCCAACCACAGAGGCAGAGTGTGAACATGGCCACAGGCAGTCTCCAGTCACTCCAAGCTCACCCTACAGCCTCCAAGCCTGGAATACGTAAGTAAGGTGAAACAATATCAAAGCCAGTGCCCTGTCAAATGGGGAGGGGAACCAAAGGGAAGCATCATCTCACATTTTCTACCACCTGACTGGTGACGAGCAAGTGATTCTGGGATCTAACTCCCATTGGCACCTTCCCACCCAGGCCCCCAGGTCTGTGAAATGGAAGGGAGAAGGGAGAAACAGCTTCCTCTCTATTCTCGATTACAACAGGCTGCCTGTTTCCTCCTGCAGAGATGCTTCTATTGAGCCCAGTATTCATGTTGAAGCTGAATTCTTCCCACCCACTTGACAACTCACTCAGACAAGCAAAGTCACAGGGTGACCCTGGGTGGAAATACCAGCCTGCAGGGATCAAGGGAATGAGACCACGGGCACCCTCTGCTTCTCCAGGGAGCCGGGCTCACAGACTCTGGCTCAGGCACTGAGATGAGGCTTATTGCCTGGGAATTGGAGCATTTCCACACTCCTACAAAACCACTTCTAAAGGAAGAAGTGTCAATGCCATCAATATAGGCAGTGTTCCTCATTGAGCTCCTGTGCCATGTTGTTTTTTTAGTAATGGACAGGAGCAGACACAGGAGAAAATTACACCTAATGGAATCTCCTGGATTAACAATCTGCCCACATAACCTCTGGACTCCTTGATTTGCCTCTGTCCACCCTCCTTCCCTGCTCCAGCCACCCTTGAAGTCTTCTGCCTCCTTGAGCACACTAGACTCTGCCTTTTCTCAGTCTTTGCTCATCCTTACTCCTGCTTATTGCACAGAGGCTCCCTCTTGCCTTCCAGGGCTCAGAAAGGCCCCCTTGACCACTCCTATTCAGGTCCTGCCATTCTCATCTATTGCAAACTCTCCTGGCTTTTCTTTGTAGTATTTGCCACAATTGCAATGACTTAGCTTCTGTTTTTTGGAAGAACCGGGAGCTGATTTTTCTGCCCTAGGTCTCAGAAGACAGAGCTCCTGGTGTTGAACTGACTGTTATTTTCTGGAGGCTCTGGAGAAGAATCAGTTTATAAGCTGACTCAGGTTGTTGGTGGAATTCAGTTCCGCTAAAGGAAAACAATTGTGACACTGTTAAAGATGATAAAGCAGACATTATCCAAGGGGAGCCATGGAGATGGGTATAGGGACCACCGCAATAGGGTCTTGCAGTAAAAGAGAGTGATTGGAGCCAACTTCAACAAGGACAAGTGGGGAGTTATGGCCAAGGAGCAGGGTGGGCTCAGTAAATGGAAAATTGCTAAGAGAAGCTGGATGCTTCTCTTATGCTTCCAGCCTAAGGGGGTCTTGGCTAAACTGACTTGGTAGGATTATTGCTGAAGGCAATGTTGTAAGATAGATAGGGAGGGTGGTCAGATACCAAGGGTTGGGGGTGTCCTTCAAGGATTCTTATTCAAACTGCATTCTACAAGGACAGAGAAAGAAGCTCAAGTTTGGGCCTCTTCAACAAAGACTTACGAGATTGAATGAAGTTTTGGTCAAAGGAGAGAGTTTGTCAGTTCCATGTTGCAGGAACCCTTCCCTTGTTAGCGGCCAGAGAAGATTGTTCTTGCCATCCAGGGGCAGCCCGCATTCATGCTCATGGCACCTGTTACATAAGAGCTAGTATGGGTCCATCAAAAACCTGTGCTGGAATCTCTCCAATGGCCACTTCTGCCACATTTCTCTTCTGCCTCCAGCCAGAGAAAGTTCTCTGCATTTTAGGACTCAAGTATTAAGCTTAGGCATGCTGGAAAATTTACGATAATCTTTCTATTTTAAAGGATGTAACCCCAATTACATCTGCAAAGATCTTTCTCAGTGGTACCTAGATGAATGTTTGACTAAATAACCAGGAGTGAGAATCTTGCAGGGAAATCTTTAGAATTCCCGCCACACCCAGAATGCTGTCCTCCCTAAAGAATATATTAACACAACAACTCTAAATGACTATGCACCTAACCTGAAGTGCAAAAATACTTGAGGCAAAAACTGATGGTATGGGTAGGAGAAATCAACAAATAAATGATCATGGTTCGAGATGCCAACCATCTGTTAGAAATTGAGAGCTCTAGCAGGCTTAGGGAAACAGTTGGCCTGAACGTAACAGACAGTTATAGACTACTTCAGACAACAATGGCAGAAAACCTTCTTCTTCTTCTTCTTCTTCTTTTTTTTTTTTTTTGAGACAGAGTCTCACTCTGTCACCCAGGCAGGCTGCTGGAGTGCAATGGCGCAATCTCGGCTCACTACAACCTCTGCCTCCCGGGTTCAAGTGATTCTCATGCCTCAGCCCCCTGAGTAGCCGGGACTACAGGCATGTGCCACCATGCCTGGCTACTTTTTTGTATTTTCAGTAGAGATGTGGGTTTCACCATATTGGTCAGGCTGATCTCAAACTTCTGACCGCAGGTGATCCACTCACTTTGGCCTCCCGAAGTGTTGGGATTACAGGCATGAACCACCACACCCAGCCCGAAAATATTCTTCTTAAGCTCACATGTAATATTCACCAAGATAGGGCACATTTTGGGTCCTAAGACGTATCTTGACAATTTAAAAAGTAGAAATCGTACAAAGTATGTTCTCAGGCAACAATGGGGTTAAACCATAAATCGATGACAGAGAGATAGCTAGGAAGTTCTCTAATATTTTCAAATTTAAAAACACTCCTGTAATAGCATATGGGTCAAAATGAAGTCTCTTGGTAAATTAAAAATTATTTTGAGCCAAGTTCAAATGACAGTAGAACTAAACCATAATTGTAGATATAGCAAAATTACTGCTAAGGAAGCAATTCATAGCATCAAATATACATGTTAGTAAAGAAAAAAGACATAAAATAAAATTGACAATATAAACCTCCACCATAGGAAAAGAGATAAGAAAGATTCAGTCTAAAGTAAGCAAAAGACATAAATAATGGAAATTAGAAAAAAAAAATGATGGTGGGACTGTAAACTAGTTAAACCATTGTGGAGGACAGTGTGGCAATTCCTCAAGGATCTAGAACTAGAAATACTATTTGACCCAGCCATCCCATTACTGGATATATACCCAAAGGATTATAAATCATGCTGCTATAAAGACACATGCTTTATTGCGGCACTATTCACAATAGAAAAGACTTGGAACCAACCCAAATGTCCACCAGTGGTAGACTGGATTAAGAAAATGTGACACATATACACCATGGAATACTATGCAGCCATAAAAAAGGATTAGCTCATGTCCTTTGTAGGGACATGGATGAAGATGGAAACCATCATTCTTAGCAAACTATCGCAAGGACAAAAAAAACAAACACTGCATGTTCTCACTCATAGGTGGGAATTGAACAGTGAGAACACTTGAACACAGGAAGGGGAACATCACATGCCGGGGCCTGTTGAGGGGTGGGGGGAGAGGGGAGGGATAGCATTTGGAGATATACATAATGTAAATGATGAGTTAATAGGTACAGCACACCAACATAGTGCATGTGTACATACGTAACAAACTTGCACATTGTACACATGTACCCTAGAACTTAAAGTGTAAAAAAGAAAGAATAAAGGAAATCAAATTTGCAGGAAAATAAAAAAAAAGAAAAACTAAATAAAAATGAACAAGGAAACAATAGAGAAAAATCGATGAGACCAAATTTGCTTCTTTAAAAATATCAATAAATTCACAAACTATAGACAGACTAACAAAGAAGTAAAGAGAGAAGACACAACAAATTGCCAATATCAGTAGTGAAAGAGATGTCATCTCTACTGGGGTTACAGACATTAAGAAGGCAATTAAAGCTAACTATGACGAATTCAATGCCCACAAATTTGATAACCGAGATTAAACAGACCAATGACTTGAAGGACAAAAATATCAAACCTCACACAAAGAGAAGCAGACGTTAGGTTGCACCTAAAGAAAGCACCCAAATGTTTTATAGGCAAATTCTACCAAAAATTTAGGGAAAAACTAGAACTACTTTTCCACAATTTCTTCTAGAAAATGGAAGCCGATGGAATACTTCCCAACATCATTCTCTGAGGCCAAGATAATCCTAACAAACCAAATAAGTGTTACAGGAAAGAAGAACTACAGACAATATCTTTCCTGGACATAGGCATAAACATTCTCAACAAATACTAGCAAATCAAATCCAACATTGTATTAAAAAATCATACAACACAGTGGGATTTGTTCTAGTTATGCAAGGCTAATTTAACATTAAAATACTAATCAATTTAATCAACCACAGAAACAAACAAAAAAAGTGTTCTAACCATATTAGTCGTAAAGAAAAATCACTGGACAAAAGACAACACTCATTTGTGATAAATACTCTCCATAAAGCAGGAATAAAGTAGAATTTGCCTAAGTTGATAAAGAATTTCTACAGACAACCTATAGCTAACATCATACTTTGTGAGAAACTGGATGCTGTCCCCATAAGATTGTGAATAAGGCGAAGATGCAATCTCTCATTCCTCCTCTACAGCTCACTGGAAGTCCTGGCTAATGCATTAAAACAAGAAAAGAAGGCCGGGTGCGGTGGCTCAAGCCTGTAATCCCAGCACTTTGGGAGGCCAAGACGGGCGGATCATGAGGTCAGGAGATCGAGACCATCCTGACTAACACTGTGAAACCCCGTCTCTACTAAAAAATACAAAAAACTAGCCGGGCGAGGTGGCGGGCGCCTGTAGTCCCAGCTACTTGGGAGGCTGAGGCAGGAGAACGGCGGGAACCCGGGAGGCGGAGCTTGCAGTGAGCTGAGATCCGGCCACTGCACTCCAGGCCAGGCGACAGAGCAAGACTCCGTCTCAAAAAAAAAAAAAAAAGAAAAGAAAAGAAAATCAGGCATAGAAATTGGAAAGAAAAAAGTAAATTTGCCATTATTTTCACATTATGTGATTTTTTTTCTGCATGGAAAATCTCAAATAATTGGTGAAGAAAATCTTTGGAACTAATAAGTGAACAAATAACAAGGTTTCAGGATAAAGAGCTAATATATAAAACTCAATTGTTCATTTCCAAAAAACAATTGGAATTTAAACTTTTTAGAAATGGTAGCATTTTCCATAACACCAAAAAATTTAAAAAACTATAAATTTTACAAAGCATATATAGGATCTTTAGGTGAAATACAAAATCTCTGATGAGAGAAATCAAGGATGTCAAGAAATGGGAAGATATTCTATGTTCATAAGTTGGAGACTTAATATTATCAAATTGTTAATTCTTCTCAACTTATTCTACAGTTTCAGCATAATTCCAACCAAAATTCCGGGAAGGCAATTTGTAGACAATGACAAATAGATTCTCAATTTGCATGGAAAGGCAAAAGACCTAGAATAGTTAACACAATACCGAAAAAGAAGAAGAAAGTTGGACGGCTCGCATGTCCTGATTTCAACTCTGACTATAAAATTAGTCAATGAGATAGTGTAGCAATGGTGAAGAGAGACACATAGATCCAGGGAACAGAATAAAGAAGCAAGAAATAGGCTTATATAAATATGGTAAACTGATTTATGTAAAGAAACACAATTAATATCATGAAAAAGAGTAGTCTTTTCAACAAAAGGCACTGGGATAGTTGGAGATATATATTTTTTAAAAATGAGCCTAGACAAAGATCTCTCATTTTTCCCCAGAATTAACTAAAATGCATTTTTGCCCTAAATGTATATCAAAATTCTAACACTTGTAGACAAAAACATAGAAGAAATTTTACATTATTTTTGGTTTGGTGATGGGCTTTCAGATAAAATGCTAAAAGCATAATCCATGAAAGATAAACGTTAAAGTGGAAAACATTCAAAGGAAAAATGTGTACTCTGTGAAAGACAGTGATAAGATAATGAAAATTAAAGCCACAGAGTGGAAAAAAATATTCATAAATCACAGAATTTTTGAGACTCAATGATAAGACAAATAATCCAATTAAAAATGTGCAAATGACCTGAACAGACACCTCATCAAAAACATACGCACATGGCAAATAAGCAAAGGAAAAGATGTTCAACATCATTTGTCATTAGGGAATTAGATACTATTCACAACTATTAGAATGGTCAAAACAAAACAAAACTGTCAATACTAATTTCTGGTGAGGATGCACAGAAGAGAATTCTCCTTTCCTGTTATGGGGAATGGTAATGGCACAACCACTTTGGAAAACAGTATAGCAATTTCTTACAAAGCTAAATATAGTCTTAACATGCAAACTAGCAATCTTACTCTTAGGTACTGATCCAGCTGACTTTAAAATTTATGCATACAAAAACGTACACATGAATGCAGTAGCTTTATTCAAGATCACTAAAAACTAGAAGCAGCAAAGCTGTCCTTCCATAGATAAATGGATAACAAACTAGTACATCCATACGATGGAATATTATTCATCAATAAAAGAAAGAGAAGACAAAGATGAGTCTTGCCAACTGAACAAAAAACACACTGTACGAATCTAGTTATATGACATTCTAGAAAAAGCCAAATTAGAGAAAGAGTGAAGAGATCAGTGGTTGCCAGGTGCTTGAAGGAATAAGAGAAAAGTTGAATAAATTATGTACAAGGTATATTTTAGGGTGTGGAACTATTGTGTATGATGCAATAATGGTGGATAAAAGATATTACTCCTTTGTCAAAACCCACAGAAATTTACAGCACAAACAGTGAAGCTCAATGCTTGCAAATTATTTTTAAAAACTTTAGGAAGTCAAAAAAAAAAAAAATCCTTGGAGGACTGCATGATGTGTTAAAGCAATTTAACTGTATTATGAATGTATGAGACAATCTCCCTGAAACAGATAAGGAAAAAAATTTCCATCCTAAGCATCTTTGAATATTAGAGTTTGTAAGAAAAAGGCACAATAAATTGGACATAGCTCCACACTGCATAGTTGATAAAATTATTTCACAGGAGGCCACAGGTTAACAAACCTGTTATTGCCATACACAAATACTGGAATTGAAAAATTAGGTAAGTGGATGACAGGGGTTGGGCAGTTAGGTTTCTCATGATTGGAGTGGAAAATTGCAGATGAGCAAGGGGAGGATATGGGAATTATTCATGAGGTAATGGGGTAGAGTTGAAGATACCAGTACAAACATTCAGTATAAATAGAAGCAGATGGCTATGTCTAAAAATACCTACAAATACTTGATGTTTCATGTGGGGGTTAAAATACACTATAGTTTTTACTATGTCAACTGAGAGGGCCAAGAAGCAACGATACCCCAAATCTTGGTTTCTAAGTTGTCTCTATAAAGGAAACTTTGGAGAAAGGGCTAATTCTATGACTGGAACTAGAGATATGCAAGATATGCTTACAGTATCCTATAGACTCAGAAAAAAAAAAAAGAATTTCTTAAAAACAAGCAAAGAAATGAGCAAACAAACAAAAAACACAATGATATGTCAAAGAGGTATAGAAGCCAACCAAAAGAACTCCATGTGCCCTAAGCTGGAAGAATCTAAGCAACAAACATAGTACTATCAGATTCTAATCCAGAGTGTAAAGTAAGCATCAGTGAGTCCATACCAATGACTGATGAATAAGTAAATGGGGCAGAGTGGAGAAGTCTTCCATGTAGAGGAATTCCAAATAATCTATGTATATGCTCCACCTCTAAGGTATGACACCTCACTCTGTAAGTGTGGGCTTTATGTAGTGACTTCCTTCTAGAGAGTGCAGTAAGAAAAAAGGGGGAAAAGAGTAACTTCACAGTGGAGAAACCTAAGAAACATTTCCTCAGCCAGGAGATCAAGGTCAACACCAGCAGTGACAAGTCACATGGGTAGTATGGCCCCTGCATGAGATATGATAAAAATAGAACTTTATCTCCATGGCCTTTCTTCCAAAGTTCCATAACCTCGAACTAATTGTGAAAAAAAAAAAAAAAATCAAATGCATTTCACTTGTAAAGGAAATTCAACCAAATACCGGACTAAAACTTCTCAAAACTCATCAGATTATTGAAAACAAGATATGCCTGAGAAACTGCCACAGCCAAGAGGCAACTAAAGAGACAAGACTATTAGATGTAATGTATTCAAGACACAATCCTGGAATATAAAAAGGAAATTAAGCAAACAACAAAGGCATTCTTGATAAGGTATGCACTGTACTTAATAATGATGTATCAGTAGTGGTTCATTAATTTTAATGTAAGATGTTAATAATAGAGAACACTGGTTTGGGAACTCTGTGTACTACCGTCACAATTTTTCTGTAAATCTGAAACATGCCTTGTTTTTGAATGAAGAGGAAGTCACTGAAGGATGGATGCTTACCCTAAAAAAATAGAGGTAACATGAAAGAGATAAGCAAGACAAAAGCAATTCTACTTTAAATATTTAATCCCCTGAGTAGAAAAAGACTCATGGGGCTGGGCACTGTGGCTCACGCCGGTAATGCCAGCAGTTTGGGAGGCTGAGGTGGGGGATCACCTGAGGTCAGGAGTTCGAGACCAGCCTGGTCAACATGGAAAAACCCTGTCTCTACTAAAAATGCAAAAATTAGCCGGGCGTGGTAGTGGGCGCCTGTAATCCCAGCTACTTGGGAGGCTGAGGCAGGAGAATCACTTGAACCCAGGAGGCGAAGGTTGCAGTGAGCAGAGATCGCACCATTGCACTCCAGCCTGGGCAACAGAGTGAGACTCTGTGTCAAAAACAAACAAACAAACAAAAGAAACAAACTTTATCACTTTGTGTTCACTGGGCTAGAACAGTCATTAATGCACCTCTAATTTTTCTTTGTCTTAAGGGTTCCTACATAATCCGATTATCACCATCATGAGGGCCATCATGAGGGTTACCTTTGCTATGAGGGTGTTGATGATGGCCCTCCTATAATGCTTATATGGGTCAGGCACTAGTCTCAAGGATTTATCCAATTAATTCCAGGTATCCCTTCAAACACCCTAAGAGGTATATTCCATGATGAAATTGAGACTCAGAAAGACTAAGCTACTTTCCGTAGATTACAGTCAGGTAGTGATGGAACCAGGCTTCAACTGTCCCGTTCTAGAAGGCAAGCATATATCCACCATGCAATTCTGCTTTTGATGTGCAGCCTGACCCCAAAATAACAATATTCTGACCTTTAGGGAAGCAACGGATCTGCCAGTTGTTGAGTAATTATGGGACTGTCTGGGAAAGGTGTATTTCATTTTTGTGCTGTAGCAATGAACAAACAATAATTTTTTGAACTGGATCAATTACTAGAACACAAGAGGACTTTTGTTACACATGGACCACTTCTAAATGTCATCTCATCTACTTAGCACTAAAGCATCGGGCATGGAAATGGTAGAGAATCATGCTGGGCCTGCTCTTTACAATGACTCCATCACCCGAAAAACATATGTTTGGCAGCTGAGGGAATACATTAGTTCAAAGGAAATAGTAAAAGGCAAAGGAAAAAAAGGCAAACGTGTGTTCTCCAATTATTTACTCGTAACACATGTTAAATGATTGTAATATGTTTGTTTGCATGTTTCGTTACTAGGAACTTTTACCTTATCTCCAAAGAAGAGAAGACAGCCAAGTCACAACATGTCTTGACTCTTTCTAAGTAAGTCATTTATGAGCAGTGAGTGTAATGCTGACTCTGACTCTATTAGCAGCAAATCCTGGCTACTTAATACTGGGAAATAGCTTCCAGACACTTAATAACTAGCAGACTGGTTCTACTTAAAATGACTTTGTGAGCAATACTTGTTAACTCTGCTTGTCAGGTTCTTCAGAATGGGCAGGCCATCCTCCTAGACCGGCAATTAGTCACTCTAGAGAAGGTTTGTCTCATCACTCCAATCCCAAAAAGATGTTTGCCAATTTTGAATGAACCAATGTTCTACACTGACCTAAGAAACTGCTGAAAAACGATTTTATGCTATTATGAGAGTTAGGACAGTACAAAAGACAGAATTTGAATTTTGAAGTAAGGATGTAAAATATGACTCTGACACTTGCTAATTGAGTGACCAATTATTTCTTTTCCATGCATTTCAGTTGTCTTATCAAAAAATTTGAGAAGATAACCCATACTCTACAGGATGATGTGAGAGTTGAAGTAAACATGTGTTGGAATATTCAGCCATTATAACAACGTACTCAGTAGAGCAGAATCCAGTTGTATTTATTCATTTACTGCTTTCTGCACCATACCTCCATGACAATGAGATGGAATTAGATCTAGTTGAATCTCAATAGTAGGATTTCACAGTAGTCCTTAGAACCAGCATTTGAGGAAGTAAGGCTTGTTGTCACTGTGACAGAGAAACCTAACCAATTCATTAGCCATCTGGAAACCGTTTTTCTCTTATTCTAAGTAGATGCACAACCCCCTTCCTTTTGCTGAAATGTGAAAGAAAGTAAGCAGTTAGATTGGAGTGGCTACCTGAAGTAGGAATAAGACTTGTTGGAAGAGTCACAAAAAGTTGGCAAGATAATCAAAAGCCAGAACAAGCAATGTCCTAAGTGAAATGAAAGATCATCTGGATATATACAGAATCATGAGCACTGCTGATATCTACTGAACTCTTGGTAGCTTGTTCCTTGTTTGACTTCTTACATGTAATCCTCACAACTACTCTATGGTAGGCAATCACAACTTTTATTTTTCAGATGAGGAAAATGGAGCACGCAAGATGCAACCGCGTGTCCAAGTTCGTATCTCCAGTGAGGACCACAGCTCAGTTCTGCCCAGAGAAGGATCCTGGGTCCTAAACCACGATGCTCCCCTGCCCCTCACATCTGGTTAGACTCTGAGCATCCTGAGGACAATGCATACGGCTGATTCAGATTTGCTTTGCTGTAGCTCAGCAGCCCAGACTGCCAAATCATAAATATTTCTTAGATGAATGCTGTCTAGGTTGTAACTGTTTGACCCAGGAAATGTCATGATGAAATGGGTGCTTGGGGAGCATTAGTCTGATAGAATGCAGGTTGGTTGGACCAGAAGCGTGAGAGTTGAGATGAGAACTAGAAAGATGTCTTAGGAAACTATTACAGTGCACTGATGTGAGGATAGCTGAGGCAGCCTGAGAGCTTAACTCTCATTTTCCATTGCATATAACACAACTTGACGAAGTCATAGAAACAACTGTATTGCACCAGTTTTCACAATCATTGTCCACTTTCCATACCTTACCTTTTTCTCTGTGGCAATGGAGACTTCTGCCTCACTAGCAAGGTTCCTCAGTGGTAGAAATTTATTCCAGGAGCCATCCAAATTGTCACAGAAAGATGCCTTTAGTGACTAAAGAAGACCACATCCATATTAAATATCCTACAACTTCAAGGTACATCTGCATAAGTTACCAAGTTTAGGTTCATTCTTACATAATTAAGAGTTTCACTGTGGCTCTCCAAATACAATTACTAGCGTTGTTTTCCAGAATCAACAAAAGGATGTGACTATGGTGGTTCTTTCTACTTGAGGCCTTAAAAAAAATGCATGTCCATTCATTTGTTCAGCTTCTATTTCTCATGTACCTACTACATACCTGGCATTCTCCTTGATTCTAGAAGCAAAACGAAGTCCTTGCTCTTTAGAAACTTACATGGTAGAGGGATAAATAAACAATCAAGGAATAATCTATCCATATCGCTCCTTGTTATAAGTCTTCCAATTGTTTGCCATTTTACTTAGGAAGAAATCTAAATTCATCAGCATGGCATAGAAGGTCCACCAAGATCTCACGCCTGCCTCCCTTTGCAGTCCCCTAGTCTATCTCCTCCTCTGGAATTCAATTCTCAAGTCATGCTGAAAGACACATGTTTCCCAAAATGTTTCATATCTCTTCTGAAATGTTCTGTGTTTTTGTCACTCCCAGGACTTGGAGCAGATTCCTCCCCCTTCATTGTTCACCAGCTGCTCATCTTCTGACACTCAGCCTAAATGGCCAACCCTTCTCTGGGAAGAGTCTGTAAAGGCCCCAGCACCCATTCCATGTGACTGCTTCCCCTTTTTCTGCCATAACAGTTGTGACAGTGTCTTATAATCACCTCATTTGAGAATGAGGATTTTATTGTTTATTTCTGTGAACTCCCAATGACTTGAACATAATGGTATCTCCTCAATATATTTCTACTGAAGGAAAGAAGGAGGGGAAGGATGAAGAGAGGGAGGAAAGAATGGGGGGAGAGATAGAGAAAGGGAGTAGGTCAGGTCTTTGTCATTAGTTTATACTATGATTAAATCCTCCTCTTCCCTGTGGGGCAGTTCTGTCCTTATTCCAGGGACAACCAAACAGGAGGTAATGAGCACCTGACCTCAGTTTATGGTGGTAGTAGCAGAGAGAGACAATATGGAAGAAATCAGAATGGGATAATCAACAATAGTTGGTGACAGGTTCAACAATTAAATAAAAGGAAACAGTAGTTTCCTTGTCTTGTGACTAGAAAAGACAGAGACCAAAGAGTAGAAGCCATATCTTTTCACGTCTGTTAGTGAGAGTTGGGTGCTTGGATTTTCTCATTTAAATCAAAGTATTCAGGAAAACATAAAACATGCATTATTTTAGAGCCACACATGAAAGCTTTAACATACATACATAAGAATAATCACTGTGTTAAATTAAATTACAAATGTATACACCATCCAAAAGCTTCCCTGCCAAGATTCAACTGAGAGTGTATTTAATAGAAATCACATCTGGTCTGATGCGGTAAACTCCTTGCCTGTGATTCACTCCTCTTGACGAACAACTCTTGAAGCCTATCTTCAGATTCAGGGATAACCTCCAGCTCAAAGCCTGAATTTTCTTTGGAAGTATGTTCAAGGTTTTGAGCAATCCGTCATGTTGTTATCAGATTAGAAATGAAACAAAAGGAAACAAATATGCAAGAAAAATAGTCCGGATCTGTTCTGTGTTCATGGTTCATGTCAGGGTTCATGAAGCCACTGTGATCACACTCTAGGGCAAGCTTGTCCAACATGAGGTCCACGGGCCATACGTGGTCCCAAACGACTTTGAATGTTGCTCAACACAAATTTCTAAACTTTCTTTAAACATTATGAGATTTGGGGGGGATTTTTTTTCAATTCGTCGGCCATCACTAGTGTTAATGTATTTTATATGTGGCCCGAGACAATTATTCTTCCAATGTGGCCCGGGAAAGCCAAAAGATTGGACACCCCTACCTAGAGATGTAAGATAAGAGACCTGGGAAATATGAAAGCATTGGTGGGTGGCAGACTTGCTGGAGACTTACTTGAGGAAAAGCTAGTGCCTGATCAAGAAGCTGCAATTCACAAAGAAACTGGAGCATGCGTTTGTTTTCATGGAACTGGACACGATGGGAATGACTGCTTAAGTAACTAAGACATTTCACAAATGGGACAGTTTCACCCTGAGGGAAATCTTTTAGATTATGTATTGCCAATACTAAGGGATTCCAAATAGAATAATTCTAGGATCCCAGAGGGTTCAAATTTTGTTTGAGGATTGCTGTTAAAATTACAGTCCCAGAACACTCCTGAGGACTTCCTAGGTTAAGAAAATGGACATCTATTCCAAGAGTCTCCTCTTTATCGGTGGATGATTCTTACTAACTTCTGCCACTCTGTAATATCCCCAACTCATTATTAAGTTGGCATATATTTCCTCAGCTTATATTGATTTGCAACTGGGCCTATAACCCTCAAAACACTTGGGAGTCTCCGAGCCCCCCTCCCCCTTCTCTTACTGTTTTGTCTGGCTTTGTTCCGTTTGCTTACTCTATTTGTAATAACTTGTATTATTAGAGCGCTTTTGAGTTTACAATGCTTTCAAATACATTATCTCATCTGGCCTAAGGATTTGGCACTGTTGCTAGGCACAAGCAACCATCTGGGATCTCTGATTTACAAGTCTATCATTAACTCATCAACAAACAGTCACCGAACAGCTACTGTAGGTCAACCACTACATTGGGTTTGGTGTGACCTGTGGGAAGTTGGAGAAAAAAAAAAAACAAACAAAAATGGTATTATGATAATATTAGCTTCCACAAATTTTAAATTAAAGAAGTAAAACAGCTATGAAAACTCAAGTTTCAAAAAATACTAGTGTTGTCTGAAATTTCACCCTGACTGTCTTCTGTCATTTCTCTACACAGAAAATACATAATTTTCTCATAACACCTGCTCATTTAGTGGTAGTCAAATGCAAGTCAGGTTGGGGACATGGGCTTATGCCTGTAATTCCAGTACTTTGGGAGGTCAAGGTGGGTGGATCACTTGAGGTCAGGAGTTCAAGACCAGCCTTGCCAACATGATTAAACCCCATCTCTACTAAACACACACACACACACACACACAAAGCCGGACATGGTGGCATGCAACTCTAGTCCCAGCTACTCGGGAAGCTGAGGCAGGAGAATCTCTTGAACCCAGGAAGTGGAGGCTGCAGTGAGCTGAGGTTGCACCACTGCACTCCAGCCTGGCAGACAGAGCAAGACTCTGTCATAAAACAAAACAAAACAAAATAAAATAAAATAAAATAAAGCAAATCAATCTTTCTAAAAGAGTTTAAATGAAAGCTAGATCTCCGAAATTGTACTCACTAAAAAAAGGAATCCATAGATCATTTGACCATAATACTCACTTTAATAATAGTTCTTCAGGAAAAATGATAAATATGAAATGCATGGATTGAGTATAACTTGGGCTCACCAGCTTCAGAAGTGTAAAAAATGTAGACATGGGCCTTAGAATTAAATGCAGGTCACATATACCTAATCTTCCAGTTCCTCAGGAGGGATGTCCTACATGGCTGCAAATCACACTTTGAGATACTAAAAATTAATATTATTAAGAGTCATTTAGAAATGTTAAATTATAAATCGTCAAAATTCTAAATATTTCTATTAGAAACAACATTTGCTGTTCAATTAGAAGTTTTAAACTGGATATTTTGTGAAATTTTTAGTTTGGGGCACCCATATAGCCCAGAACAGAAGTAATTTTTCATTCTGAACACAAAGTTATTCATGAGTCTTCAGACAAAGTTGGCTTCAAAATCATATAACATATTTTAGCCAATTAACTTTCACTATAAAATTTATGAGGAGCTTGTCCAACACTAGTATTTATACCAATAGTTGCAAGTCAAAAAGAAATAACTTTGCTAGCATTTTCTTCCAGAAGCCAGCTAAAATGCATGAAATAGTTTAATAATAGACTATTTCAACCTCTATTATATTAAACTACTTGACTAAGAATATTTAACCTACAGCTTTCATAAATTGCCAACAAATAAAAAGAAAACAACAAAAACAAATGTAAAGGAACAATGTCAGGTGATACTAGAAAATATCCCAGGAACCAGCAACTAGAATAGGGTCTGGTAGTTAATTTTCAGCTACTCAGAGTATATTGGTTACTTATAAGAACTAATTTGTAACCACTGTGGAAGTGTGCTTTTTATGCTAATGAGGGAAATTATGTTTTTGCAATGAACTTAGACCATTTGCGTGGGAAAATACACTTACTTCCATCTCACACTAATGGGAGTTTCTCATTCATCCTGGGTTCCTCATCAAAGTAGGTTTTCCTGAGTTGGAGATAATGCCTCTAGCAGAAAGTCTGTGGGTCACACCCAAGTGCATTCTTGTGGATGCTACTTATGAGAGTTGTAAATCCGGACAGGTATCTTAACTCTCTAAGAACACTTCAAATGGGCTTCCTGCTGGTACCTACACCCATACCTATCCCTATCCTATATGGAATTCGATGCCTACATCTATTCTTATATCTACACCTGTACCTATATCTCTACCTATACTACACCTATATTTATATTTACACCTACACTTATCCCAAATACACCTGTTTCTACACATACCTACACTTATGATGACATCTACACATACTTCTACACCTATACCTATACCTACACCCATACTTATACCTCCAACTACACTTATATCTATACCTATACCTACACCTATACATCTACTTCCAACTATACTATGTCTATACCTATACCTACACCTATACATACACCTATATCTATACTTACA
>NW_012115110.1:2390410-2409172 GCF_000951035.1 Colobus angolensis palliatus
AACTACACTTATGTCTATACCTATACCTACACCTATACATATACCTATATATACCTACACTATATATAAACCTATTTCTATACCTATACCTGCACCAATATGTATACCTATGCCTATACACATGCCTATGTGTGTATCTCTGCCTAAGCCTATCTATACCTATCTGTACTCCTACACCTTTCCCTATGTCTATACTTACACCAACACCCATACCTACACCTATGCTATACCTATACAAATCCTATAGCTACTCCTAGACCTATACTTACACCTACATCTACACCTATACCTACACCTACAATGATACTTCTACCTATTCCTGTACCTATATCTACACCAATACTGACACCAATATGTATACCTGCTGCACCTGTACCTCCAAGTATACATTTGTTTACACCTACACTTATACCTAAATGTACACCAATATCTATACCTACACTTATCTTACTTATTTTTATACTTTTACCTATACTTACACCTATGATTATATGTACACCTACACCTATACTTATACCAACCTTATACCTACTTTTGCACCTATATCTATACCTACATCTACACCTATACCTAAACCTGTACCTACAGGCATGCCTATGCTTGTGTCTCTGCCTAAGCTTATGTATGCTTATGTGTACTCCTACATCTACACCTATACTTACACCTACACCAGTGCCTGTATCTATAGGTGTGCTTATATGCCTGTGCTTATGCCTAAGCCTGTCTATGCCTATGCCTACTCCTGCATCTATACTTACAACTATATTTGTCTCAAAGGGTTGTTTTGAGGATTGAAAGGAGATTTCAAAATTAGGATATCTAATGTCTCATAGTCACTGCCCGAATGTTGGCCTCAAAATGATTTCCTTGCTAGACTTAAAACTGATGGATTTCAATCCCTACTAAGTGGTCATTGCTGGACTTTGTGAAGAATGGGCCATCCAAATGAAGTTTGCAATGGTTGCCAGTGGCACAAAACATCCAAGTTCTTGAAAACATGCATTTAAACCAGCTTTGATTTACTTAAGTGAATAATGTGAATCTGTAATACAATATTCTTGTTTACTTTTTTACTTGGCATTGAGTGGCCTGGCCTCACCCTTATCAGGAACAGGTCCCATTCCCCCTCCCGGCCTGTGGGTCAGCTTTAATGGCCAGAGTGAAAAGCAACAAATTGCTATGAGAAAGGCGTATAACCAGAGGCCTGGAGTTCAAAAGGAGCATTTCAACCATGCGCAGCTGGAGAACCCCAACAGGATGGCAAGCCCCTGGGCACAGGAAGGAGTGGAAGAGAGGTTCCTAGATATGGAGGAAGTCACAGTAGCTGAGAGCAGGCCTGTGAATGTGTCCCTTGGGTGGACAGTGAATACGCTGCAGAAATTACAGCAGTCAAACCTTCTCAGGAGCTTGTATATCCACGGAGACTTTTCCAACAACTACTGTGTGCTGAGCTTGGGGTGGGATTCTAAAGATACAAAGACAAGTAGAAAATAGTCCAACCTCTGAACACTTCAGCTCTTCCATGGAGAAATATAGGATGTCCCTATAATATCAGCTGTAGGAGAAGGCCAGATAACGCTTCTTTCTTAACACCCAGAGATATTGCTTCATCTCAGGGTTGGGCAGAAAAGTTTATAGAAGCAGTGACATTTGAATTAGAACCTGAGACCAGGGAGACTTTCTCCAGATGCAGGTGAACAACAGTTCTGGAGAGGCACCGCAGAGGCAAAGGTGTGAGGGGCAGGGTTGCAGGCATAGCACACTGTCCACTGATGGAGAAGACAGGAAAGTTAGCTTAAAAGTAACAACAGGCCAGGCGTGGCGGCTCATACCTGTAATCCCTGCACTTTGGGAGGCCAAGGCAGGTGGATCACCTGAGGTCAGGAGTTCAAGACCAGCCTGGCCCACATGGTGAAACCCTGTCTCTGCTAAAAATACAAAAAAATTAGCCTGGCGTGGTGGTGGGCACCTGTAATCCCAGCTACTAGGGAGGCTGAGGCAGGAAAATCACTTGAACCTGGGAGGCAGAAGTTGTAGTGAGCCGAGATTATGCCATTGTACTCTAGCCTAGGCAAGAAGAGCGAAACTCCATTTAAAAAAAAGAAAGAAAGAAAGAAAAGTAGCAAGGCAACCCGAGGCATCTAGAGTTTAGACTACCCTAAATCTAACCCCTCCCAGTATTGACACACATTAGTAAATGTGCATCTTTTCTAATGAATTTCACTTTTATATGTTTTGAGGTTTACTGAAATGAAGTTACTTTCACAGCTGCATTGTGCAGAGAACCTCAGAATTGCTTATTTAATTGCTCACAATTGCCCATTTAAAATAAAGCAAAAGTATAGTCAAAAATTCTCAGAAATAAAGAAAAAAGCTGCATATAACAAAACATGTAAGATTAACAAAGTGCAAGAGGATGTTTGAGAACCTCTCCTGCTCTGTGCTATAAGGAGGTTCTCCTGAGTCTGTCTAATAATGCATCAATAAGAAGAGTTATTTTCTTTACAAAATATCTTATTTCTGTGCTCTGGTCCCCAGGAACTCCAGTTGTATCACCATTATGTACCCTTTGCATAAACGGATCTATTAAAATGTGCTCAACTCCGCTGCTGTCTATTGTTTTACACATTTGCTCAAATGAGGTTTGAATGAAGAGCACATTTTCTGATATTCATTAAGGATGTTTCCATCTTCTGACATTTCCTTGGCTTAGGCCCATTCCACACCACTATGTTTGGTTTAGGATTTAGTTATGCTCCCTCAGTACCAATAAATCCGTGCAAAAGATATGCATCTAATTGGAATCTTCTTTGGGATGCTTCCTTGACATTTTAAGAGAGTACAGCTTTCATCCCCAGTAGTGAACATGCTCTCAAAAGCACTGAAGCACATTTCCCTTCACAGAACAACAAAGGCCTAATTTTCCTTCTGCCCTCAGCTCCATAGGCAGAGGAAAGAGTGTGAAGAGCAAAGGCGTGGAACTGTGATCTGTGGCACTCTTCACACAAGCACTCACCCTCCTCACCACAGCTTCGGATATCTCGCCCTGTACCCTCAGCCCTGGTATCTGAGAGCCGCCATTTTGTTCTTGGCCGTCTGAAAATGAGGAGCTCACTGTTATTTTCTTGAATGCTTCTCTGTGAGGTTTAAAGATCAATTGCCCCAGGATGTGTGGACTGTCATCCACACCATTGAAACTAAAAATGCCAACAAGAAATGCACGTCTTAGGAGTAACATAAAAGGTGAAAAGTAGATTAATGAATGGATGTATGGATGACTGAATGATTCAGTCAAGTAACTGCAGAGACTTGGGCCCAGGCCACACTTTGAAATTCTAAGTAGATGAGAACACCAACAAATCATTCAGCTATTTGTTCTGGCTAATCATTTCCCCTTCTGAAAAAGGGTAAACATAGACTGAGAATTCTGATGTGGTTTGCAAGTTTATTCCTCAGAGGTAAAATGTGGGATGATGACTATTTTATTATCTCTAATTACTACACTATACCATGTTTAATAAAACAGAGTGTTATCACTTCATGCTTTTCAAAATGTTTCACAACTGTTATCTCACACTATTAAAAAAAAAAGAGAGGAGAATGAGTTCTGTGTCTTCTTCAATCAATCTTCAAATTTTCATGTGTTAAATTTTCCTTTATTGTATTTTTCTGTTTTATCCAAAAAAATTGGTGTTCCTTTCTTGTGGAAGCAATTAAAAAAATCACCAATTACAATATAAAGTTCCTTTGTTAATTGTCCATAGACATTTTCATCAGGTTTTCAGAACCCATGCTATCCTAATTCAGAAGCTGGACATGGGACAAGCATTACTTCAGCATGCAGAGCACTGCCACAGGAAACAAATAGAAGCAAAGGGGAAAAGCCATAGTGAAACCAAAGTCTCCTCATTAAAACATGATGGAGAGCTCGTTATGCCCAACCAGCTTTTACTGCTGTGGCAGCAGCAAATGTGAATGGAAAACACCCAAGACAAGAAGCTGTGTTGCTGGATGTTCTCTGGGAAGAGTTAGACATTGATTAAAGAACCCGCAGGAGCAGGCTAGGAACTGGTCTCAGACATCTTTCCTCTCCTCCAATTCAGTCCCTCTTCTGAGCAGAAGTGTGTGTGTCTGTGTGTATATGTGTGTGTGTGTGTGTGCTGGTAAGAACCTTGAGCACTCAGCCAACTCCAACCATGGAAGGAGGAAAACTTAAGGTTGGAAGGATCTGGAAGATATCTGGTGAAATCCTCTCCCATCTCATGCATGAGCCACACTACAGTGTCTGACACAGGGCACTTCAGCCTTGGCTCGCATCTACCTCATGATGAGTGGCTCATCACCTGAAGGGGTGGTTTGTAGATGCACAGTTCTTATAGCAAAGTCGTGATCTGATTCTATTGAAGTGCACCTACTTGTGGCATCATAGACTTGTTCAAGTCGTATCTGTGGAGGTCACCTGTATCCAGGGCTCCTCCGAGGGGGCCTCCAGTCCATCCTCACATCCTCCACTGAGTGCTTTCTCTGTGGGCATGCAGAAGACAGAAGCCACACTGCTTAAGATGTGAGCAGCCAGCCCTGCCCAGCACTGACAGACACTGCCCCATACCCTACCAACCCACTAATGCTTCCATAAATGCACTCTCAGGTTTCCTGAGTTTAGTCTAGAAAAAGTATGTGATACAGTTTGGGTATTTGTCCCCAGCCAAGTCTCTGGTTGAACTGTAAAACTCAAGTTGGAGGTGGTGCTTGGTGGGAGGTGACTGGATCTTAAGAGTGGATCCCTCAAGGCTTGATGCTGTCTTCATGAGAGTGAGTGAGTTCTTGCGAGATCTGGTCATTTAAAGTTTTGTGGCACCGCCCCCCACAATATCTGTCTCCTGTTCCTGTTTTTGCCATGTGACATGCTGCTTTCCCTTTGCCTTCCACCATGATTGTAAGCTTTCTGAGGTCTCTCTGAATGCTGAGGAGATGCCAGCATGGGGCTCCCTGTAAAGCAAATTGTGTAAAACTGTGAGCCAATTAAACATTTTTTCTTTATAAATAACCTAGTCTCAGGTATTTCTTTATAGCAATGCAAGAATGGCCTAATACAGCACGGAACTCTGATTGCTGGCAATTGTGTGGACAACTATGCCTAAATACCCAGAAACTCCTAACTTTACATCACCCATTTAAATTGAATCCTGTGTATCTGGTTGCAGTTCTCTTCCTTTTTGAAACATTCTGAAGGTCAGTTCTGTCATCTATATCAGCTATCCCTCTGAGTTAGTTTCATGTACAAATCTTTTTAATTTTTAATGATAACTTTTATTTTAAATTCAAGGGTACATGTGCAGGCTTGTTATATAGGTAAACTGCATGTCACAGGGGTTTGGTGTACAGATTATGCTATCACTCAGGTAATAAGTATAATATTCCAAAGGTATTTTTTCTTATCCTCTCCCTCCTCCCAACCTCCAGTAGGCCCAGTGTATGTTGTTCCCCTCTTTCTGTCCATTTGTTCTCCTTGTTTAGATCCCACTCAAAATGGAGAATATGAAGTATTTGCTTTTCTCTTCCTGCATTAGTTTGCCTAGGATAATGGTCTCTTCCTTCATCCATGTTTTTGTAAAGACATGACCTCATGCTTTTTTGTGGCTCTGTAGTTTCCATAGTGTATAAGTACCAGATTTTCTTTATATCATCTTGTTGATGGGCATTTAGGTTGATTCCATGTCTTTGCTACTGTAAATAATGCTGCAATGAACATATGCATGCATGTGTCTTTATGGTAGAGTAATTTATAATCTTTTGGACATATACCCAATAATGCAATTGCTGGTAACAGATGGTAATTCTGTTTCAAGTTCTCTGAGGGATAACGACACAGCTTTCCACCATGGCTGAACTAATTTAGTTTCACCAGCAGTGTATATGTGTTCTCTTTTCTCCACAATCTCATCAGCATCTCTTATTTTTTGACTTTTTATAATAGTCATTCTGAATGGTGTGAGATGGCACTTCATTGTAGTTTTGATTTGCATTTCTCTAATAATGAGTAATGCTGAGCATTTTTTCATATGCTTGTTGGATGCATGCATATCTTCTTTTGAAAATTATCTGTTCATGCCCTTTGCCCACCTTTTAATGGGATTGTTTGTTTGTTTCTTGTAAATTTGTTTAAGTTCCTTATAGATGCTGGATATTAGACCTTACTCAGATGCAAAGTCTGCAAACATTCTCTCCCATTCTGTAGGTTTTCTGTTTACTCTGTTGAGAGTTTCTGTTGCTGTGCAGAAGCTCTTTAGTTTAATTAGGTCTGATTTGTCAAATTTTGTTTTCATTGCAATTGCTTTTGGGGCCTTCATCATAAAATTTTTGCCAGGTCCTATGTCCAGAATGGTATTTCCTAGGTTATCTTCCATGGTTTTTATAGTTTTAGGTTTTACAATTAACTCTTTAATCCATCCTGAGTTTATTTTTGTATATGGTGGGAGAAAGGGGTCCAGTGTCAATCTTCTGCATATGGCCACATGTGCAGATCTTATAAGCATGTTTTTTGTGCCTTCATCCAAACCACTGAATAGAAGTTTGATAAAGATCAAGACCCAACAGCATGCCATTAAGAGTTTCCTCTTGATTGACCCAAATTAATTAGTAGCAGTCTTTGAACAGATTGTTAAGGCAGCTCTGATCTGTTTAACTGTGGCTTCATCTAGTACACAGGAATATCAAAAGGACAGCTACTTGCCAGGTGAAGTGGGAAGCCAGAAACTCACCACGCTATTTGGTACACCAATTGAGAATGCTCCTTAAATCCAAGGATCACTCTTCATTAATCTTTATTTAACTAGCACCCAGCAAAGAAAGTTGACTAAATACAAAAAGAAAACATGTTGCTTGTTGTCAAACTAACTGGGCTGGACCTGGAGATCACTGCTCCTTTTCAATTGCTCATTTGTCTGTTAATAATTCCTTCTGAATTACTGTCAGTGATCAATGCTGAACTGACTGGCCCAGCATCTCTGGAATTCATCCTTTTGCCAATTTTGAAATTGGAAAAATATTAGCCTTTTCCACTCATCTGACCCCTCTCTCACAATTCAACATTTTCTCATGGAAAATAACTCCTCTTTCCTATCTGCAAATACTCAAAGGCCCTGTGTTGTGACTCTGGTGGACCTGAAGCATTGAAGCTTCCTGGAACATCTGATCTCCTTCTTTCTTGCTGCCCCCGCCCTGCAGTGGAGCAGAGTACTCTTACTAACACGTCTCTGCTGTCAGCCTGAATGTTGTCTTCTGGTCGAAGATGATGGGAACACAATGGTCATCTAGAAGTGCTGCCCTCACTCTGTCCTCTCTGAGTATAATAAATTTTCCCAAGGGTGGGCCTATCCTTTTCTTTCTGTACTTGCTTTGCGTGTATCAAGTAGTTTCATCTGATGGCTGATAATAAAGTGATGGATTTCTCAGAAATTGAAAAGTGGAAAGAAGCTTAGGGTGTTGCCTTCCTCACTTTAATTTTCTGGAGAACAAAAGTAAAGTAATAAGTACTAAAGCATTCAGTGCTATGGTCTGTCAGTAATTTGTAAAATAAATAATAGAACCTGAAACACACAGATGATGAGTATATAAATTACATGTTCAAAATTTTAACTTATAAAAGAATCTAGCAGAAATTAAATGCAAAATTTGTGAGTGTTAAATGTTCTGTTTGTTCTCATGGATTTCATTAACTATAGAAAATAACCAACTAATTTAAATATTAATTACAATGATCATTATTAATTGAACTGTAAGTAATAGTTATTTGAAAGTTTTGCTATAATGTTATAAAAGAAAAGTGTCAAAATACACAAGAAAAACAATATGTGCATGTTATTTCTGTCTGTGGACATGCATCTCTCAGAGGGACCAAAGCTGGAATAATTCTCTGTGCCAGCTATTTTTCCAAGATCCTGACTTATTTCGAATATCTTTTGGTAATTGGTTCCTATTCTTCTGGCAAGCCACCTGTAAGCTAAGGCAGAAGCTAAGAAGGAGTAAAATGGGTGGAGTTGATATGATTTTAGCATTACTTCACGATACTGTAATGCAAGCTCTTAGCTCCTGAGTCCACGCATTTTTTCACAGGGTGTGTGGTTGATTTATTAAGGCTATTCAGGTCAAGGAATATGAGTTTTTATTTCATTTAAAATTTAAAAAGAGATTTGTTCAGAGAAATATTGAATTTGGGATATTTATCTATGATTTAAAACAATAATATAAGTCAATGCAAAGTCAGCAATTCTAGTGTAAGACTTATTTGGTTACGAGAAGTATTGGTGCCTGTAAGTGAATGCTACTTTTGCTTCTATTATATCAATGTAATTTAATTGAACCCCAATAAAGCTAAACCCAAGGCAGGTATTTTATGTCACTTCAAAATTTGAAATTTAATTATATAAAAAAGAATTGGCCTTTTTTTTTTTTAATGCTTTGGTGCTCCTCTCCACCTATGCTATGTGTTAAAGTTGGGCTATGAGGAAATTCTGCTGGAGAGAATCAGCATGGTACCATGCCGTGGCAGCTGCTGGATGGTGGTGTGGACAGTCCTCACCAGGCCTTGCTGCTGATGCGATCCAAATCCAGCGTGTATGTGTGGGGGCGGGGGGGGGGGCGGTTTGCTCTTCTATGTGTAATCCCAGACCAGTGGCATCAGCACCACCTGAAAACTGGAAGACACCCCGGGATCTCTGAGTCAGAAACTCTAGGAATGGAATGCAGCAATCTTGTCTTAAGAATCTCTCCAGATGGTTCTACTCTATGCTAAAGTTCAGAAACCACCGATCTAGGTCACACTCCCTAGAGACTGAACAATTTTGCTGGAAGCAGCTTAATTCAAGATGAACACAGGGCACATGCCTATGAAGCACTAAGAAAAATAGAAATGGTGGAATCTGGTTTTTATATGCCAAAGACAGGACCAAGTTCAACAGTTTCAATATTCCTTCAAGGCCAGAAAATAATGTCTTACAAATCACAATTCTGGGTAGGAAAGAACTAAGCACAGTACTGGAGAGGTGACGATGTCCTTCAGCAGTTTACGGTCTCGGGGGATCCTCTAGTACAAACAGCTTCAGGTGATTTTCAAGGTTATCTGTGTTATGAAGAGTCTGCTGAACAAGTTAAGTGTCTTATTGTATGTATTCTAATTGTCCAATGAAGATTTTTTTTGAGGTTACCTAAATTATCATCAAAATCTGCTAATCTTCAGATAGAGTACTTTATTTATCCCTCATTTTCAAGTCCTTGATTAACAACTAGCTATAACTAACATTGCTTCCAAATGTTTGAAATTAATGAGTCCACAGCATGGCAGTGCAGAAAGAGGACTCCGGTCAGGTGCACGTTGGCTCAAGAACGGTGAGACGATGAGGCAGGAAACCAGAGATGCAGCCCTGCTCGTGTGCTCACCTCTCCCGTGCCTGTGTTCAGACTCATGCAGAAGTTTCCTATGGTAGCTTTGCATGTCTGCAGACAAAAAGGACAAGTAAAGGCAGACATGTCTATTTAAACATTTAGCAGTTTTAACAGGCATTTAAAACATATACCAAGTCACACGTGGCCACTTTAGCTGATGGCTGCTCTATGTGCTGGAGAGTTTATCCATACAGGCTTCAAGACACAATCTTCCTTCCACCAAGAGTTTATTAGGGATACTTTGTAATATAACACTAAAGACTACTCAAAGAGACTTATGCACTCCCTTCCACGTGCCTGAGAGTTTGAGAAACGGACATGTCACGAGTGAATGAAAAGTCAGCGCTGGAAAGACTCAGAACATGCACAGCCTACCTTCACGATTTGGTCCAAAATAACCATCCTGGTTCAAAGCAGTTGGTGACTGACAAACAGTTTTTACTAGAGGATACCCCGAGACCATAAACTGCTGAAAGACATTGTCACCCCTCAGTGCCGTGCTTAGTTCTTTCCTACCCAGAACTACAATTTGTAAGATGTTATTTTCTGGCCTTGAAGGAATATTGAAGCTGTTGGACTCGGTCCTATCTTTCGCATATATGAGAAACAGATTCCACCATTTCTATTTTCCTTACAGTGTTTCACTTGCATGTGTTCTGCGTTGACCTTGAATTAAGCCGCTTCCAGTTGCATTTAAGTTGCTTGCCAGTTCACGATCTGTACTTCAGCTTCTTTCAGAAAAGGTTACTGGAGCCAAGAAGAAAGTAGTACTAACACTAATGCTGTGGTTCCAGCATCAACACTAGCAAAATCCCTCGTGTTCCCCCACCTGGGGGATCTCCGGCAAATGCTCTCACAGTGCCCTGTGCTGCTTGTCCACCACATTTGTGATACTGTCATTGAGTATCTGTGTTTCAACGTGTCTTTTCCACCAGAATGCAAGTTTCAGGAAGGCAAACAGCACATATTTTATATTCTGCACTCTGTTTTTCATATCCAGTAGCACATCTAGCATATTGTAGGTACTCAATACATTTTTGTATAATTAGTAAGCAAATACATAATCATGTATACATATACATATAATATATACATCATATATTGATATTACAGCACATATCACATGGTAGTTTTTCACATTCATTTTCTTGCCTGGGTTTCTTGCTGAGCTGAATAGAATCATTCTTCAACCCACATCTAGTGCAATGCCTGTTATCTAGGGGGTAGCAAATTGTTTTATTATTAAGGGATAACTCTTGAGATCTAGGAGTGAGTAAATATGGCCCGAATTCTCGTTCTCACTGCTGATGAAGGACTGTTAAATTAACCATTCTATGTTCCAGTGTTCTCATCCATTATACAGACATTATCATATTTATTTTTATTTCCCTAACACATTCTAAGGCTATAGGGAAAAAATGATGGGACAACAGAGGGAGCCTTGAAAACAAAGGTATTATGTGATTCTGTAAAAACAATGAAGCTATTATTTCTGGTCTACTTTTCTCCTTTTGAAATATCTGTCCTATTCTAGTAACTCAGGCAGAATCTGAATAAAATACTCTCCCCATTTTACTGATTATAATCTCTAAGTAGCATTTTCCTTCTTAGCACATGACTAAAAACTATGCAGTGAAAGATAGAGATCTGCCATATAGACCTATCCTGTTTCAATTTTCTCTGCAGATGTTTCAATACTACTTAGAGTGTCCCAAACCCAGAGGACTTATCCTCAGTCACCCATGATTCCTTTTGCAGCCAAAATGAGAATTAGTCTCCCTAGAAGCCCACAAAGGAGGTGGCTGAGGGGCCATGAGAAATGCAGCATGTGATGGTTAATTTTATGTGACAACTTGGCTGGGCCATGAGATTAAACATTACTGTGGGTAGGTCTGTGAGGGTGTTCCTGGATGAAGTTAATATTTGAATTGTTGCAGTGAACAGAGCAGACTGCGCTCCCCAGCATGGGTGGGCCTCATCCAATCCACGGAGGGACTGAATGGAACAAAAGGGCTGAGTAAGAAAGAATTTACTGTTTTCCTGCCTGAATGTCTTTGAGCTGGGACATTGGTCCTTTACTGCCTTTGGACTCAGACCTGGACTGACACTTACACCATCAGCCCTTCTGGGTCTGCAGTTTGCTGGATACAGATCTTGTTACTTCTCAACATCTTTAATTAAATGACACAATTCCTCCGGGGAACCCTGACTAATACACGGTGCATGCAGAACCTCAACATCACTGAAACCCTCATGGTGACCACAACTTCCCACCCTGATGTCCAGCTCCAGGAGCAGGGAATATCCTACAGTAGCTGCAAATTAATAAGAATTAAAAGGCCTTTTTTACCCATAACCTGATTGCCGGGCCACATATTGATGATTGAAAACACCCACCCTGTTATGTATCTTCTCACCAAGGTGATGAAGACCAGGAAGACAGAGAAATTGCAATCATAGAGGTAGAAACAGAGGACATATTTGAAAAAAAAAATTCACACATTAAACAATGTGGGATGAGTCTGAGCAGGGTTGAGGTGGTGAAGTGTAAACCCATATAAGCCATTTAGAAAAGCAGTGCTAGGCACCACCTTCTTGCCACTGCCTTAACCACATTCAGGCACCTCTTCTTTCAGAAGCATTGCTGGAGTGTGATTAGCCCTCCAGTCCACAGCCTCTTCTGGGTTGGAATGGTGAGAACATATACCAGGTCTAAAGCCAAGCTTGCAATAGGAATTAGACAAATTCAAAGAACTAAGAACGTCAACATGATCTTTTCATGACACTTTGGAATATAAAGTAAGTCATGCCCAGACATATTGTGCTCTGCAGTGGTGGCACCATGGGGAAGGTGCTCCCTTCCCCTTGGGAGGAGATGGGTCATCCTCCACCTCCAGTCTATGGCACTGCTGAGCCTCGAAGCATCCATTTGCGATGTCTATGCTCTCGGGGGTATTCTCCCACCTAGTGCATGATACTTATAAATGGAAAGGTACAGAGAGTTGTGTAGCCAAATTGTAAGCATAGGAATATTGGTGTAAAACAGAAGGTGTAAAGAAATGAAGCCTCTTTCTATCTCCAGTAATTGTGATTTAACTACTTTCTTTTTTGAGACACAGTCTTGCTCTGTCACCGAGGCTGGAGTGCAATGATGCAATTGCAGCCTCAACCTCCTGAGCTCAAGTGATCCTCCTACCTCAGCCTCCTGAGTAGCTGGGACTATAGGTGCATGCCACCATGCTTGGCTATATTTTTTTGTAGAGATAGGATCTTGCTATGTTGCCCAGGCTGCTCTTGAACTCATAGCCTCAAGCAATCCTTCTGCCTTGGCCTCCCAAAGTGATGGAATTACAAGTGTGAGCCACTGCACCTCACCTGACTATTAATACTTCCTTGATAGAAAGAAGTTGAAAAGATAGCTCTTGCTAAAAGAATGAGGGAAAGGGTCTGCAGCTTTAAAATCTAACTCTAACAGCAAACTTCATGAGATGAAACCAGGCTTCTCATGAGTCTGAGAAAGCCAGTAGCTGAAGTCACCCCGGAACTGCGATTTCCTGTTGAATGTGGCAGCTCAGATCATTGTGTGCCAAAAGATTGCTTGGCGTCAGAGGTATTCAGGGTGGGTTCCATACAAGCACCATAAAATAATAATAATAATAAACATCAGTTATTTTAAACCTGACAGTGGTACTCAGCCTGGGATCAGAACAATCCTGATAAGTGTCCCAACTATGTGAAGAGAACCTCAGGGCATAGCTGGACAAAGTACACAAGTCAAGAGTAAGCCGAGCTGCTCGCGGTCCAGAGCATGGGGAGTGCAGGAGGAAGTCTGGGGATGAAGAGGGGCAGGAAAATGGAGACGTGGCCAATTAGAGGAGGCTCCTCAGAGGCTGCTGGGATGAGGAGTGACAAAAGACCAACAGCAGTGGCCAGCTAACTGAGAAAGAGTAAATGTCCCATGGAAGTCACTTGGTATGGTAATGGCAGAAGATCTCTGAATGAAACAAGGTTTAGTGCTCATTCTTAAGAAGTTTCGCATATTGTCCTAGATATTGAACATTGCTGCTGCTCCCAAAACGTTCCTACTAACAAACATCTTACATGTGGACTGTTTGAGGTATTGAGATCAAAGAGAATAACTTCTGTTTCGCAGACTGTGAGAGGAGTAAACAAGAGACCAGGTGCCTTGAGAAATACAGAAGGGAGATGAGAAGGAAGGAGGCCTGAGTTTCTCAAACCCTGCACATTCCCAGAAATGACTATTTTCAGGACTGACCCTTCGTTAGTTCTTGGGAAGCAATCTCTGAGTTCTGGAATGTTCTGCCTGGGAAGAATGTTTTTGTATGGCTGAGGCCTTGGGTCACATGGCACCCGTTGAACAGGTTGTTAATGCTAGCAATGTGATTTATGCTGAGTGCCTAATTCTGCTCTGGAAAACTGGAATCTGAGTATCTGAGTTCAGTCATATAAATGCTTCAGGTCTGCAGGACTGGCTCCCTATAAGAACCCTGGACACAAAGGCTCAGGTGAACTTCCTAGACACCAACACTCAGGTGAGCTGTATGGAAACCAATGCTCAGGTGAGCTTCCTGGACGCCAAGGCCCAGGTGAGCTTCGTGGACTCCAAGGCCCAGGTGAGCTTCCTGGACGCCAAGGCCCAGGTGAGCTTCATGGACTCCAAGGCCGGGTGATGTTCCTGGACACTCAGGCTCAGGTAAGCTTCTGTGGTTGGTAACAGTTCGCATACACTGTTGCACAATATTGGGAGAAGTAAGCATGTCCGTGGGACTCCACTGTAAGAGGACGCCTGGAAGCTCTATTCCTCTGCTGGAATAATTCCCTTTCCTTTGCTGTAATAAACTGCAACTGTAAGTATAACCGCTTTTCTGAATCCTGTAGGTCTTTCCAATGGATCGTAGAAGCTGAGGATGGTCTTGGGACCCCCCAACACAGAGAGGGAGAAGTTAACAGGTGTAGAATAACAGCTTAAGGAAAAAAAAACAAAAACAAAAACAAAAAACAGGAAAAGGCCTCTTGTGCAAATCCTATGGGGTAACTGTAAAGAGAAATGATTTCCACTGTCTGGAAGTTTCAGTTTTTATTTTCCAAAATAAAAAATGGACAATCTTATACAAAAGATAATCGGAGCAGAAATAATTGTATGTGTTCTTTCCTCCTTTTCTGGTCTAGATTTGTCTTCATTTATCAACTTTAAGTGTTATTTTATCATGTTATGTTGAATCCCTTTTTGTGAGCTATGTGACCTTATTTTTGTAAAAAGGTTGGGGGTGCAATCATTAGTCAGTGTTTCAAATTAATATCTTGCCAATGGCTCTTGTGACCCAAATCAGGTAAATATGACCTAAGAACATGTCACTCGACTTTGTCATGTATGCCCATCACCACAGCATGCTTCCAAGAATCCCGAAAATCCCCCTGTCACGGAAAGACAGCAACGTCAGCTCTCTCCGGCATCTTATTTTTCTTTCCAGCTTAAAAGTGAATTGGGTTTACTACCTACATGACTGGATTTACCCACTTCTTAGACCCTGATTCTGTAGTCACACTTGAACTGTTCTGCTCAGTCTCTTCATATCTAAATAAGGGCAGACATGTGGATTCTGGAGTGGGCTGCACTGATTGACCCACTGCAGGTTGAACGAACTTCTCTGTGGATCCATGGCCTCTCTTTGACTGATAGACAAATAGAGAACAAATGTACCACCAGCAGTTCTTAAGAGGCTTTTTTCCAATTACAGCATATTTTTAATATGTCTGTGCTTTATGAATCATTCCTTTGAAGTCATCCTAGTGTTTTGTTTTGTTGGGTGTTTTTTATAAATTGATGACTATAAGCTAGTATTTATATTATTTAACACATCTAGTTTGTATGTGTCTATTTGCTTTGTCGTTCAGCACACTGTTCAGTCCAAGAATCCACAAGCACAAACTGTTACATCAGGATAAAAGTTCCTTACAACCTGGCCTGGGGTTGGGAAGTGCCTCGTAATGCCTGACTCATTAATGCAGTCTATAAATGATTGTCGAGTTTTACAGATGGTACATATTTTTGCCAGCCTCCCCTTTCTAGATACACTAAGTAATGTGGACTTATTATTTTCTGCCAGCTAAGCACGCAGCCTTGGTTGGTTCCAGGTGGGAAAGGAGTTGGTGATTCAGTGGAGCCTCACTGTAGATCAAAGGCAGACTCTCTACTGGGAAAATATGTGTTGTTTGCAAAAGCTCCAGAAAAATCAAGACAATTCTCACAGAAACAGAGCACTGTTTACAAATACATTCCAGAAATATATGAGCTAGGTCGGACTTTTTAAAAATATTTTTTTCAATAGAATACTTTTAAAACTTCAGTGGGCCTCTCAGACATCTATCCTGCTTTGCCAAGCCAAATATGAGGCTTTCCATGCAATCCTGCAGCCCTGCAGGGGCTTTTCCATGCATCCCTGCAGTAAAATTTAAATTTGGTCTCTTTTTGTTCTCTCTTTTAATTGCAAGAATAAAATTACTCAAGAATAAGTTATGCAAATTGGTGACAGTTACTTCTGTCAGGGACTAAGCGCTACATTCTTACAGTAGGCATTTATTGAACTTGGTTGATTTAGCAAATGACCTCATAGATGAAAGAGACTCTAAGTGTCATTCAGCCCACATTTCTGAACGTACAACTAAAGAAACCAGAACAAAAGCTGACTGAGGCTTTTGCACAAGAGTATGCTGTTTGTGAGGATGAGGGATGAGGTTCAAATTAAAACTAGGTGTGTCAGGCTGGCTAGCTGTTCACCGATCTGGCCATTTTCTTCCTGAGCACACAGTGACACGGCGTTTTATGGGTCCCTGGAGGTGAGATGTGGCCTGTAAGGTAGGTGCATGGATGTGCTTTGGTCAGGAGTAGGCCGAGGCCAACATCCAGGCCAGAGTGACTCAGCAAGTTCAGGATGCAGGCACATACTCCACTTGTTACATAACCTGTTTGTGAAAGTCCATACTTGCCTCTGAACCACTATCGTCTGAAAAAGGTATAACTGCCTTGCTGATACTGTAGGGGCTCGGCTTGCACTTGTGGGTCTTGAAAGAAGAGGGTCTGGGTTCAGGCGCATCTGGTTCACTCCAGTACCCACTCCATGCACATGCTTCGGCTGGTGGTAAACGTTGCTGAGGTGAGCAGAAAGAGAATTCCAAAGCGGGTATAGCATTTATAAAAATTGACTCCCTCTCATTGGACAGATGACTGTCTCTGTACCGCGCCCGGAAAGAGAGTAATGCTACTGAGCCCTGTAAGGGAGATCAAGTTGCCTTGAAGACAGGTGGGGGGAGCCAGGAACTGGCGTGTGCCGAGAGAAAAAGAGTTAAGCTGCTGACCCTGAAGGCAAGAAAGAGCCGGCTGTGCAGCTGTGTGTAGGAGCAGCTGGAGCAAGCAGCCAAGAGAGCAGACAGTGAGAGAAAGCTGCTGATGGGAGAGCTGCTGCTAAGAAAGCTGGTGAATAAAACCATATTCACCTGCCTACAGCCCCCTGAGCATTCTCTCAGCTATCTGCCCATCCACTCACTCCCCTTCAGACCTCAGCTGAAGCACGCCACCTTGGAAGTCATGAGCTGTTACAAGACAAAGAAGCACGTATCTCCAGTCACTGCGTGGGGAAAAGCTACCCACACACCAGGAACATTGTTTGTATTTTACATGAGAGAACAAGTAATAAACATCTACAGAAAAATAAGCTGCAACCTATGAATTCAAAAGACAACAACTACAATAAACAGAGTATAATAAATGAGCTGCACTGAAAAAGCAAAACCAAATAAGCCAGTGTTGACTTTAGATGTTACTGTGTAGTTGTAAGAAGGTTTTAGTGTTGTTGTAGTTGTTACTTGAAGGGTGGTGTCAGGATTTCTTGCTTTCATACCTAATGGGTGACTTAAAACAGCCAACTGGCTGTCATACACAAATGCAGACTTTTTTTTTTAATTTAAAAATCCATGTTTCCAACAGTTGTGCAAAGTGGATCCGATATAGTTGGAAGCAAAAGGGTTTTAGCACAGTCAGCTTCCAACGAATGTCTGTGTTGAATATGCACAGTGGTGGTTCCTGCTAAAGCAGGATGGACTCATAAGGAGTTTGTAGATGCAGGTATGTTTGGGCCACAGAGACACCTTCAATCTCTCTTGGTTTTCAACACTTTTACAGAAAAATTGTGTCTGTTTTTTGAATGCCCAAGGCTGTTTCCTTTGATAAAAAGTTTTGTTATTATTACATAAAATAAGTAAGCAAATAATCTCAAAACAGAGTATGTTGTGTTTCCGATAATAACAAGGTAGCCTGCCATGTCTAGTTATTTCTAAGGTTCTCAAGACATTTGAGAATTGCATGCACTAAATAATAAAATAACATCTAAACTGTAAGGGTTCTGAGATACACCCCTGACTCTTTTACTTGTTTTTTGTTGGAAGGCAGTTATTGCAAGACTAATTTTCTTCATCCGTCCAATGAGAGGGAGGCAATTTTTACAAATGCTATACCCACTTTGGAATTCTCTTTCTACTCATCTTAGAAACATCTACCACCAGCTGAAGCATGTTCAAGTGGCAGGAACTGGAGTGAACCAGATGCTGCCTGAACCCAGATCCTCTTCTTTCAAGACCCACATCAAGAGGCCATTTCTCATGGTCCCTACAAGTAGACACTGCCAGTGACCTAGTGACACTCATCACTTCCAGGCCCATACAGGGAGATTTCCACATGCTTTAATCTTTCCCTATCCCCTCCCAGGATTGAATGCAGAATTCTCTGAGTAACCAAAAAAGGGCGCAGTCCTTACTGGAGGGGGCTGGGAACCTGAGTGAGCACATGGAAGGTGCTCCAATAAAAACACCTGGTATTGGACTAGAGTGTGAAGGAGAAATAAACTTCTGTTGTGTTAGGCCAGTGAGAATGGAGAGTTTATGTGTTAAATGACCTTATGTTACCTTTGTGCAAACAGACATCTTTTTTAAGTTTTTCAAACTAAAATATATATGAGGCATTCAAGGGTAAAACTTCAGTTCCCTCTCCTTAACCTAAAACTTACACTTGGCTCACTTCATGAGCCCACATTGACAATGGCTGCTGACTGCTTTTAGAAGCTTAGGCTATGGGTTCAAAGTCAGGGCTTCTTAGCCTTGGCACTACTAATATTTTAGGTCAGATAATCCTTTGTTGTATGTGTGTGTGTCTGTGTCTGTGTGTGTGTGTCTGTGTGTGTGTCTGTGTGTGTGTGTGTCTGTGTGTGTGTGTGTGTGTCTGTGTGTGTGTGTCTGTGTGTGTGT
>NW_012115110.1:2409244-2451988 GCF_000951035.1 Colobus angolensis palliatus
TGTGTCTGTGTGTGTGTGTGTCTGTGTGTGTGTGTCTGTGTGTGTGTGTGTCTGTGTGTGTGTGTCTGTTTGTCGGGGGAGCTGCCCGTTCCGTGTAGGATGTTTAGCAGCATCCCTGGCCTCTACCCATTAGATGCCAGTAACGTCTCTCTAGTTGTGACAGCCAAACATATCTCATTGTCAAATTGCTCCTCAGGGGCAAAATTGCCCCCACTTTGAGAGTTATTATAGACCATCAAACCTGGATAATAGTTAAAGAGGCAAAAATCACATTGTATTCAGGAGCTGCTGCAATAAGAGTGAGAGGCCTCAGTATAGTACTGAGCTCAAGTGGAGATTTAGAGTCAAGGACCAGAGTGGGGATCAGTAGATAGAAACTCACTAAGGGGAAACATCAGGGACAGAGGGGATTCTGGTTAAACCAACTTCCCAGGATTCCTGTGGAAGGCAGGCCAGGATGATCTGACAGCACCTGTGGGTGGTGAGCGTGAGTGTGATCAAATACTGAGGGAGAACAGTCTGGCTAAATGTATTTAACAAAACTCTTACTAAATCTAGGGAGTGCAATCCCACGAAGGACAGACACTGAAGCCCAAGGTTGAAGTCTAGGTGAGAAGCAGACTTAGGCAAGCCTGACAAAAATTTCGTCAAGAATAAGGTCTTTGTTGAATCAATGATCTAACTCAGAAGAACAGCAAGTTAACAGAAACACATAACTATTTAGTCACTTTACAAAACATTAGAATCACACAACCTTAAAGACTGATGGGAACTTAGAAATTCTCTAACACCAGCTGCCGTTCAGCCCAGACATTTGTACATTCGGTCTTTCCTGGCGTCCGGAGTCACGGAGTGCCAGGGAGCTAACACCCATTTACCTGTGGATGGCAGGACTTTCCAGAAACAAACCAAGTCACAAGGGCACATTAAATTCTAAAAGAGAAGTGAGGGACATCTTGTGCATGCCACAGATGGCATTGGCTCAAATTGTTGCTTATGTTAGCTTTTACTAAACACTCATAAACCACTTTCTTAATTTCTAATGCATTGGTGTTGCTGTTTTTACTAAGGCATCATGAGATTATAATCAACATGTAATTTAACAGAAAATCAGTTATCTGGGTGACAGATAAGTTGGATGTTAAGTAGATACTTCATTTCCTACAGTGTGTTGTGCTGTACGTAATATTTTATACAGAGAATACAGTTTAATTTTAAATTCAAAGTTTATTCATTTTTGACTGAATGCCCACATTACACTTTCTCATATTCCTACTCTTTATACTCTAGGGTAAAATAATAGCTTTTATCTCATCTACTCCAAACATGCCTCTTCCCACACACTATTGAACATATGTACCTGATGAAAGACATGTGGTTGCTTCAAATATTGAAAAACACACATAATTTATTTTCAGTGCATTCTTTTTTGATATTTTTAAACTGCCAATATGTCAAGAAAAACAGAAATATCAATATAGGTAAATTTCCTTTTGCATTGTATGCACATGCACAGTATGTATGTATACACCACACACACACAATATATATACATATATTTGCATATATATGCATAGTCTGCAGTTAGCATCCAAGTGGGATTATGCTAGAAATCTTTAAGCTCACAATCTGCATTAGACAGCATATCAAAGGCTGGACTTTGGCTCTCAGCAGATTTTGATAGTCTGCAAAAGAGTAGGGGTCATTGCTGTAGGGGCAGGTGGTGATTTGTGAAAGGAGATTTGATCTACGAAATGTCTTACTCATTTTCCCTAGGAAACCTAAGGAGATGTTTGCAACCATGTCTTGTCTTAAAACGGTCTTAACACATGAACCTGTACAGTTTACAGTATAATTTATCCAAAGTGTAAGTCTTGAAATGCTTGAATGGAGGATAGGCCCGTCAACCACGTTAATCCAGGAGCTGCTTGCACCATGTGGCACCTCTGTAATCAAGTATGTTCTTTGCAATGTTAGTTCACTAAAAAGATTCAGTTTATAGATGACCCCGAATTTGGGTTGATCCTTGCAGCTATCACTGAAACAATGAGAAGTGTTCAAGCTCATTCACTGAGCTTTCCTTCTGCCTCACTTTCTCCTTCATCTTTTTATTAGTTTCTTTCTTTGCAACCCTAGAGCTTACTCCTTGGACCTCTTTTTTCATCTATGATCACTCTGTTGATAAGCTCATCACAGCTCACAGTTTGAACATTTCTTGTATACAGATTACTTCCACATTTTAATTCCCAGCCTGGTACTTTTTTCTACAATGTAGATTCCTATATAGAAAGTATTTATTCACCACTAGATGTATTTAAGCATCTCAAACCTTAAAGGGACCTAAGATTCGTTCTTTATGTATTTCCCCAAATCTGCTTCTTCCTCATTCTTCCCCATTTTTGTAAATAATGACTCCACTCTTTCACTTAATTAAGCCAAAGACAGGTGAATTCCCCCTGACTTCTTTCTTGTCATACTCCATGAGATATGTGACAGCAGTTCCTGGTGGATCTAGCGTCAGCATACACCGTGAATCTCACAACACCCATGACCGTCACTATAATCTAAGCCACAGATATCTTTTTCCTTTAATTGAAGTAAAAGTATACATAGCGTGAGACGCAGATGTTAACCGTGTAATCCAATGAGTTTTACAAACGCGTATGATACGGTCTGGCTCTGTGTCCCCACCCAAATCTCATCTCGAATTGTAATCCCCACATGTCGAGGGAGGGACCTGTAGTCCCCACATGTTAAGGGAGGGAAGTGATTGGATTTCTGTGGAAGGTTTCATGCTGTTCTCATGACAGTGAGTGGGTCTCACGAGATCTGATGGTTTTCAAAGTGGCAGTTTTTCATGTGCTTACTCTCATTCTCTCCAGCCACCTTGTGAAGAAGGCGTTTGCTTCCCCTTCACCTTTCTCCATGATCTGAAGTTTCCTGAGGCCTCCCCAGCCGTACGAAACTGTGAGTCAATTAAACATTTTTCCTTTATAAATTACCTAGGCTCTGGAAAGTTATTTATAGAAGTGTGAAAATGGACTAAGACAAGATACATCCATGTAACCAACACCCAATCAAGATACAGATGTTTGAAAATATTTTCAAAATATTTTTAGAAAAGTTTTCAATATTTACTTTGCGCCCCTGACAACTTAGTATGGAGTCAAAGAACCAAACTAGTTTGCTTTATCTTCAGAGAAAAAGTGAGTTTTGTTTGAAATTATGCTTTCAAGATACATATGGACGGAATTCAAATTTGAAGAACTTGGTTTTTGTTGCATTAATTTTGTTTTGTTTGTGGAGTCAGCAGACCTCTCTGCAGGCACCCGTTGCTTAACAGCTTTATTGGAACACAATTCATGCACCATGAAGCTCGCCATTTCAAAGAGTACAATTCAGTGGTGATGAGTATATTCACAGAGTTGCGCAACCATCCCTGTATCTAATTCCAGAATGCTTTCATCATCTCACAGAGAAACTCCATTCTCACTAACAATCATTCCCCATTCCTCGCTTTCTCTAGCCCCTGGGAACCACTAATGTACAATACTTTCTGCCTCTGAGGATTTGCCTAAGCTGGCTATTTCAAATAAATGGAACCACATAATATGTGATCTTTTGTGTCTGGCCTCTTTCACTTAGCATAATGTTTTCAAGGTTCAGCTGCATTATATCATGTATCAGCACTTCATTTTTTAATGGCCAATTATTATTCCATTATACAGACATCCCACATTGTGCTCATCCATTCATCACATGGTAGAAATTTTTTATGGTTTCCACTTTCTGGCTATTATGAGTAATGCTGCAAAGAACATTCATGTTAAGTTTTTGTATGATTACATATTTTCAATTGTCTTGAGCATGTAAGTAGAAGCGGTATTTCTGTAGCACAGGGTAATGACATAATTAACTTTCTGAAGCATTATCACACAATTTACCTGCTTCACTACTTCACCATCTTACATTCATATCAGCAATGTTTGAGAGTTCAAATATCCCACATGTTCCAACACTTCCTTGTGTTCCCATCTTCTGATTGTCATCATATCACGGTGGCTTTCATTTGCATTTCCTAGTGTCTAATGATGTTGAGCGCATTGTTAAATGCGCATTCACCCTTTTATATCTTTTTGCTGAAGTATCTATTCAGATCCTTTGAATGATTTTAAATTGGCTATTTTTTAGTATCAAATTGTAAAAACATAAATACAAAATAAAATGTTTATTAGAGATATGATTTGCAGATATTTTCTCCCTTACTGTGGCGTATCTTCTCACTTTCTTGGTGATTTCCACTGAGGCACAAAAGTTTTAAATTTTGATGAAGTTTAAGTTATCTATTTTTCATTTTGTTGCTTGGGATTTGGAGCATATCCAGAAAATCATTGCCTAAGCCAAAATCACAAAGATTTATGCCTATATATTCTTCTAAGAGTTTTATACTTCTAGCTTGTACTTTAGCTCTGTTATCCATTTGAGTTTTTTTAATGATACAAGATGATGGGAGTCCAAATTCATTCTTTTTCATGTGAATACGTAGTTTTCTAAGCACCATTTGCTGAAAAGTTTATTCCTTCCACTGAATAGTTTTAGCACCATCATGGAAAATTAATTGACCATAAATGTTTGGGTTTATTTCTGTAATTTTAATTCTATTAAAATTTAATAGACTTTAAATTTTCTCTCTCTCTCAAAATTGTAGAAATTAAAATAGAATATATATATATATGGAGGACTTTATCACCTTATGCCAGTATCACACATTCCTGAATACTGTAAACTGTACTAAGTTTTGCAATTAAGAAGTGTGAATTTTCCATCTTTATTCTTTTCAAGATTGTTTGGGCTATTCTGGGTCCCTTAAATTTCTCTAAGAATCTTAAGATCAGTTTATTTATTTCCCCATATAACCATCTGGAATTTTGATGAGGTATGTTAAATTCATAGATGAATTTAGGAAGTGTTGTCATTTTTTTAAAAAATATTTTTAATATTTTTGTTTTTAATTGACAGATAATAATTGTATACATTTAGGAGGTTTAATGTAATGTTTTGATATCTTTATACATTGTGGAATAATTAAATCAAGCGAATTAATAATTCTACCACCACACATATCATTTTTTGTGATGAAAACATTTGAAGTCTATCTCTTAGTAATTTTGAAACATACAGTACATTGTTATTACCTATAGTCACTACATTGTGTGATAGATTTCGAAAACTTGAAATATATTTCCTGTCTAATTGAAACTTTGTACACTTTGACCAACATGTCACCATTCTCCCCCGATAACCCCCACCACCAATTCTGGTGCCACCATCCTACTATCTGCATGACTTTCACTTTTTAAAATTCCACATATAAGTGAGATTATGTAGTATTTGTCTTCCTGTGCCTGGCTTATTTCCCTTAGCATAATGTCTT
This sequence comes from Colobus angolensis palliatus, assembly GCF_000951035.1. NCBI lineage: Eukaryota > Metazoa > Chordata > Mammalia > Primates > Cercopithecidae > Colobus > Colobus angolensis. The sequence goes on from NW_012115110.1 coordinate 2,414,679, forward strand.
CCAAGTTTGTCCATGTTGTTATAAATAACAGCATTTTCTTCTTTTTGAAGGTAGAATAGTATTCAGCATATATGTACCAAATTTTCCTTAGTCTTTTATCCATGAATGAATACTGAGTTTGCTCTGTGTCTTGGCCATTGTGAATAACGCTGCAATGAACATCTGAGGGCAGAAATATCTTCAACATACTAATTTTAATTAATGTGAATATATACTCACAAGTGGGATTGCTGGGTCATATGATAGTTCTATTTTTATTTTATCGAGGAATCTCCATATAGTTTTCCATAATGACTAAAACAATTTACACTCTCACCAATAGTGCATAAGGATTTCCTTTTCTCCACAATATCACCAACACTTTCATTTTTTGACAGTAGCCACTGCAACAGGTTTGAGCTGGTATCTCCTTGTGCTTTTAATTTGCATTTCCCTAATGATTAATGATGTTGAGCTTTTTTTTTTTTTTTTCCTATAACTCTTGGCCACTTGTATGTCATCTTTGGAGAAATATGTTTTCAGGTCCTTTTAAGCTTCTTTGTTTTCTATTCTTATTGGGTTGTTTGAGTAGCATATATTTTGGGTATTGACCCTTTATTGGGTGTATGAATTGCAAATGTTTTCTTCCAATCTACAGTCTCTTCACTCTGTTTATTGTTTCCTTGTCTGTGTGGGAGTTTTTAGTTGTCTCTCAATTCAGAAACATATGGTATCTCTCCATACAGAGACATGTTCCATACAGAACATGTAGTTCTCTCACAGTTATTCACCCATTCTGCTAATCGCTGCCTTTTAATATTCTTTGTCTGATAAGTTTGTTCAAATATTTTGTTTAATTTCTGATTTTGTATTATTTACATATATTTTAGGTAGAAGTATATATCAGATACATATATTGCAAAATTTCCTTTAAAACTGGTTTGCCTCTACTTTTCACATTTTCTTAATGATATCTTTTATGAATAGAATATTGTAATTGGGATCAATTTTAATGAATTCATTAAATTTAATTTACATTTCGTATTTTTCATCCTCTCCAAAACAACTTTGGCCTAACCTAAAATTGGAAATCATTTATGTTTAGTATCTGCTTTAGCCCATTTTCAGGTTGCCAATAAAGACACACTCAAGACTGGGCAATTTATCCAAGAAAGGGGTTTAATGGACTCACAGTTCCACGTGGCTGGGGGAGGCCTCACAGTCACAGTGGAAGGGGAAAAGCACGTCTCACATGGCGGCAGATAAAAGAAGAGTGAGAACCAAATGAAAGGGGTCTCCACTTATAAAACCATCAGATCTCGTGAGACTGACTGACTACCATGAGAACAGTATGGGGGAAACCACCACCATGATTAAATTATCTCACATTGGTTGTCACTCCCATGACATGAGAGTTATGGGAGCTACAATTCAAGATGTGATTTGAGTGGGGACACAGCCAAACAATATCATTTTGCCCCGGCCCCTCCCAGATCTCATGTTGTCACCATTTCAACACCAATCATGACTTCCCAGCAGTCCCCAAAGTCTTAACTCATTCCAGCATTAACTTAAAAATCCACAGTCCAAAGTCTTATTTGGGACAAGGCAAGTCTCTTCTGCCTATGAGCCTGTAAAATCAAAAGCAAGTTAGCTACTTCCTAGATACAGTGGGGGTACAGGCATTGGATAAATGCAGCCATTCCAAATGGGAGAAATTGGCCAAATCAAAGGGGCTACAGGCTCCATGCAAGTCCAAAATCCAACAGGACAGCCAAATCTTAAAGTTCCAAAATAATCTCCTTTGACTCTATGTCTCATATCTGGGTCACACTGATGCAAGAGGTGGATTCCCATGGTCTTGGACAGCCCTGCTCCTGTGGCTTTGCAGGATACAGCCTCTGTCCCTCTGTTATCATGGACTGGCATTGAATACAGCTTTTTGAGGCACATGGTGCAAGCTGTTAGGGGATCTACCATCCTGGAGTCTGGAGGACAGTGGCCCTCTTCTCATAGCTCCACTAGGCAGCATCCCAGTGGGGACTCTGTGTCGGGGGTACCCACCCTACGTTTCCCTCCTGCACTTCCCTAGTAGAGGTTCTCCATAAGCGTCCTGCCCCTGCAGCAAACTTATGCCTGGACACCCAGGCATTTCCATACATCCTCTGAAATCTAGGTGGAGTTTCCCAAACCTCAGTTGCTGACTTCTGTGCACCCACAGTCTCAATACCACGTGGAAGCCACCAAGGCTCAGGGCTTGCTCCTCTGAAGTCATGGCCTGAGCTGTACCTCGGCCTCTTTTAGTCACCGCTGGACTTCACATAGCAGAGGGACCGTAGGCCCAGCCCAGGAAACCATTACTCCCCCTAGGCCTCTGGACCTGTAACGGGAGGGGCTGGTGCGAGGGTCTCTGACCTACCCTGGAGACATCTTCTTCATTGTCTTACTGATTAACATTTGGCTTCCCATTATTTATGCAAATTTCTACAGCTGGCTTGAATTTCTCCTCAGAAAATGGAATTTTCTTTCCTTTTCTAAATAACTTTTATGAATAGTATGTATTTATTTTCTTCTTTAAAAAAAGGGATACATGTGTAGAATGTGCAGGTTTGTTACATAGGTATACGTGTGCTATGGTGGTTTGCTGAACCTATTGACCCATTCTCTAAGTTCCCTCCCCTCATCCTCCAGCCCCCAACAGCCCCTGGTGTGTGTTGTTCCCCTCTCTGTGTCCATGTGTTCTCAACATTCAACTCCCACTTATGAGTGAGAACATGTGCTGTTTGGTTTTCTGTTCCTGTGTTAGTTTGCTGAGGATGATGGCTTCCAGCTTCACTGATGTTCCTGCAAAATACATGATCTTATTCCCTTTTACGGCTGCATGGTATTCCATGGTGTATATGTACCACACAGAAAATGGGATTCTCTTTTCTATCACATTGTCAGACTGAAATTTTGCTGAACCTTAGTGCTCCATCTTCCCTTTTAAAACTGAATGCCTTTAACAGCATCCACATCACATCTTGAATGTTCTGCTGCTTACAAATTTTTTCCACCAGATACCCTAAACCATCTCTCTCAAGTTCAAAGTTTCATAGATCTATAGGTCAGGGGCAAAATGCAACCAGTCTCTGCTAAAACATAGCAAGAGTCACCTTTGTTCCTGTTCCCAATATGTTCCTCATCTTCATCTGAGACCACCTCAGCCTGGATTTCATTGTCTATATGATCAGAATTTTGGTCAAAGCCATTCAGTAAGTCTCTAAGGGTTTCCAAACTTTCCTACATTTTCCTGCCTTCTTCTGAGCCCTCCAAACTGTTCCAACCTCTGCCTGTTACCTAGTTCCAAAGTCACTTCCACATTTTCAGGAATCTTTTCAGCAGCACCCCACTCTACTGGTGCCAATTTATTGTATTAGTTCATTTTCATGCTGCTAATAAAGACATACTTAAGACTGGGCAATTTACAAAAGAAAGAGGTTTAATGGACTCACAGTTCCACATGGCTGGGGAGGCCTCACAATCGTGGTGGAAGGTGAAAGGCCCATCTCATATGGCATCAGATAAGAGAAGAGTGTGAACCAGGTGAAAAGTGTTTCCCCTATAAAACCGTCAGATCTCGTGAGACTTATTCACTACAATGAGAACAGTATGGGGGAAACCACCCGTATGTTGTAATTATCTCCCACTGTTTCCTCCCAGAGCGTGAAGGAATTATGGGAGCTACAATTCGAGATGAGATTTGGGTGGGGACACAGCCAAACTGTATCAGTATTTTAAAAACTACAGCTTTAGCTATTGTGTTTGAGTTGATGTTTTATTTCAAATAAAACTTTTGTATAGTGTGAGCTAAGGATCAAGTTTCCATTTTCTTCCCACATGAATATCTAGTTGTTCCAGTACCATTAGGTGAAAAGACTTTCTTGAGTGAATAATGACAGCAAGATGGTAAAATAGAAGGTTCCAGCCCTTCTACCCTGACAGACAGACCAACTCAATAATTATCCACGGACAAATATACCTTTGAGAGGGATCTGAAATAAAAGCAAGAGGTTGCAGCACCCCAGTGGAACATAAAAACAGTAAAACAGGCCAGGTGCGGTGGCTCAAGCCTGTAATCCCAGCACTTTGGGAGGGCGAGATGGGCGGATCACGAGGTCAGGAGATCGAGACCATCCTGGCTAACACAGTGAAACCCCGTCTCTACTAAAAATACAAAAAACTAGCCGGGCGAGGTGGCGGGTGCCTGTAGTCCCAGCTACTTGGGAGGCTGAGGCAGGAGAATGGCGTGAACCCAGGAGGCGGAGCTTGCAGTGAGCTGAGATCCGGCCACTGCACTCCAGCCCGGGTGACAGAGCGAGACTCCGTCTCAAAAAAAAAACATTGAAAAAGGGTAAACAGAACAGTTTTACTTTATGTATGTCATTCCTCCCCAAGTCAGGCTACTGCAGTGCCAAAAGAGATCCCCTTGGCCTGCATGCTCTCCCATGGGAGAAAGAAATCGTGGAGTGGACATCCCCAATTCTCCAGCCTTTTGAGGTGCTACCTGAGGAGCTCACGTTAGTTGTGCTTTGTTCAGAACATGAGAAAATCAGCATGGCTAGATCACCTGGAGACAGCTAAGAAAAAAGAAGAGAGGTCAAAGCTCTAAATATCCTGATCTTTGCAGAGCTCAACAACCAGCCGATGGCTCTTGGCATCAGGCGTGCCCACCGATCCCATGAGCTGGTCTATCCAGAATCTCTGACGAGGCTGACTGGTGGAGGATTATTTTTTTCTGCTAAAGCTCACCTGTAAAGACCAGAGAAGATGTAAAAGTCAATTTCCAGACACCAATGCAAGGCTACAAAAATTATGAAAAATGTGGGAAATGCGACACCACCAAAGGAGCAAAATAAATCTTTACTAGCTCTAAAGAAACAGAGATCTATGAACTGCCTGACAAATAATTCAAAATAGTCAAAATAATATCTTGACACAGCTTAGTGAACTAGAAGAGAACAGAGATAAACAACTAAATGAAATCATGGAAATAATACATGAGCAAAATGAGAGTTCAACAAAGAAAAATCATAAAAGAGAAACCAACAGAAATTCTGGAAGTGAAAAACGCTATAACTGAACTGAAAAAACTCAATATAAAGCTGCAACAACAGATTTCTTTAAGCTAAAGAAAGAATCAGTTAACTCAAAAGTGGGCCAGAAGAACAAAAAAAAAAAGGATTTAAAGAGTGAAGTATGTGTTCATGTCCTTGGCAGGGACATGGATGAAGCTGGAAATCATCATTCTCAGCAAACTATCACAAAGACAGAAAACCAAACACTGCATGTTCTCACTCATAGGTAGGAATTGAACAATGAGAACACTTGGACACAGAGCGGGGAACATCATACACCAACCAGGGCCTGTTGGGAATGGGGGACGGGGGAGGGATAGCATTAGGAGAAATACCTAATGTAAATGACGAGTTGATGGATGCAGCAAACCAACATGGCACATGTATACCTATGTATCAAGCCTGCACATTGTGCACATGTACCCTAGAACTTAAAGTTTTATAAAAAATTTTTTTTTAAAAAAGAGTGAAGAGACCCTTTGGGACTTATGGGATACCATAAAGCAAACCAATATATGCATTACGGAAACTACAAAGAAGAAAAAATAAGGCAGAAAATGTTTTAAAGGAATAATGACTGAAAACTTTTTAAAACTCAAGAGGCAAATGGACATCCAGACGAATGAAGCATAAATGATTCCAAATAGATGGAATCTAAGGAGGCCTACACCAAGACACGTTATAACTAAATTGTCAAAAATCAAAGACAAAGAAAGGATTTTGAAAGCAGCAAGAGTAAAGCAATGCATCACATAAAAAAAATCCCCATAACAGTACATTTCTTCAGTAGAAACCATACAGGTAAGGAGAGAGTAGAATTATGTATTCAGATTGCTGAAAGAAGACAAAAAACCCAACCCTAGAAAAGAATGAAATCACATGCTTTGCAGCAATATAGATGCAGCTAGAGGCCATTATTCCAAGCAAATTAATGTAGGAGTAGAAAACCAAATACCACACATTCTCGTTTATAAGTGGGAGCTAAACATTGAGTACACATGGAAACAAAGAGGAGAACAATAGACATGAGGGCTTACTTGAGGGTGGAGAGTAGAAGGAGGGTGAGAATTTAAAAACCACCTATCAGATACTATGCTCACTAACTGGGTGATTAAACTATTTGTACATCAAACTCCAGTAACACACAATTTACCCATGTACTAACAAACCTACACAGGTTCTGCCTGAACCTAAAATAAAAGTTGAAAAAAGAAAAAGCAAAAACAAAACAAAACAAAAACAACTCCTGCCAACCAAGAATACTATTTCCAGCAACTCTGTTCTTTGCAAATGAAGGAAAGTTAAAGACTTTTCCAGACAAACAAAACCTGGAAGTGTTTATCACCACTAGATTACCCTGCCAGAACTAGCAAAAAAAAGTTCTTCCAGTTAAAATGAAAGGATGCATCAACACAAATGCGCATGAAATTATAAATCTCACTGATAAAAGTAAATATATAGTCAAATGCAGAATATCCAACATTGTGAGAAAAGTACATAAATCACTTTTAACCTTAGTACAGAAGTCACAAGACAATAATATTAAGAAAAACTATTACTTCCCCAAATTAGTTAATGGATACAGAGTATTAAAGAAGTAAATTCTGAAATAAAGTAAAGGCATAGAGTTTTTATATGCATTTGAAGTTATCAGCTTAAAATAGACTGTTACAACCATAAGCAGTTTTATGCAAGCCTCACGGTTACCACAAAGAAAAAAGCTATAGAGGATACAAAAAAGATAAAGAGAAATGAATTATGTGTAGGACTACAGAAAAAATAATCAAATAACAAAGGAAAGCAATAAGAGAAAGAGAAACATAAGAACCACACAAACAAACAGAAAACAACAAAGTGACAGTAGTAAGTTCTTACCTCTTAATAATTACTTTAAATACAAATATAGTAAACTTAGTAGTCAAATAATTTAGAGTGAATAAATAGGCCAGATGTTGTCACTCACACCTGTAATACTAGCATATTAGGAGGCTGAGATGGGAAGATCACTTGAGCCCAGGAGTTCAAGACCAATCTGGGCAACATAGTGACTCATTGTTCAACTCCCACTTATGAGTGAGAACATGCGGTGTTTGGTTTTCTGTTACTGTGTTAGTTTGCTGAGAATGATGGTTTCCAGCTTCATCCATGTCCCTGCAAAGGACATGAACCCATCCTTTTTTATGGCTGCATAGTATTCCACACTATGTGTATATGTGACACATTTCCTTTATCCAGTCTATCATTGATAGGCACTTGGATTGGTTCCAAGTCTTTGCTATTGTGAAGAGTGCTGCAATAAACATACATGTGCATGTGTCTTTATACTAGAATAATTTATAATCCTTTGGGTATATACACAGCAATGGGATTGCTGGGTCAAATGGTATTTCTGGTTCTAGATCCTTGAGGAATCACCACACTGTCTTCCATAATGGTTCAACTAATTTACACTCCCACCAACAGTGTAAAATCTTTACTATTTCTCCACATCCTCTCCAGCATCTGTTGTTTCCTGACTTTTTAATGATCACCGTTCTAACTGGCTTGAGGTGGTTATCTCATTGTGGTTTTTATTTGCATTTCTCTAATGACCAGTGATGATGAGCTTTTTTTCATATTTTTTAACTGCATAAATGTCCTCTTTTGAGAAGTGTTTTTTCATATCCTTTGCCCACTTTTTGATGGATTTTTTTTTCTTGTAAATTTGTTTAGGTTCTTCGTAGATTTTGGATATTAGCCCTTTGTCAGATGGATAGATTGCAAAATTTTTTCCCATTCTGTAGGTTGCCTGTTCACTCTGATGATCGTTTCTTTTGCTGTGCAGAAGCTCTTTAGTTTAATTAGATCCCATTTGTCAATTTTGACTTTTGTTGCCATTGCTTTTGGTGTTTTAACATATCTACAATCATCTGATCTTTGAAAACCTTGACAAAGACAAGCAACGGGGAAAGGATTCCCTATTTAACAAATGGTGTTGGGAAAACTGGCTAGCCATATGCAGAAAACTGAAACTGGACCCCTTTCTTACACCTTATACAAAAATTAACTCAAGATGGATTAAAGCCTTAAATGTAAGACCTAAAACCACAAAAACTCTAGAAGAAAACCTAGGTAATACCATTCAGGATGCAGGCATGGACAAATTTTATAGTATATTTTAAAAAATCATACACCATGACGAAGTAGGACTTATCCCTGTGATATATAGATAGTTCAATATATGCATATTAAACAGTGCAATACCCCAGATTAACAGAATGAAGGATAAAAAGTCCCATAATCATCTCATCTCAAACAGTTTTGACAAAATTCAATGCTCTTTTATAGTAAAAAAAGATTCCAACAAATTAGGAATAGAAGAAACTTTCTTCAATGCAATAAAGGGCAAATAGGAAAAGCAAACAGCTAACATCATCGTCCTCAATTATAGAAACTAAAAGCTTTTTCTCTGCAATCCTGGAATAAGGAAAGGATGCCATCTCTTACCACTTCTATTCAACATATTTCTGTAAGTTATTATCAGAGCAATTAACTAAGAAAAAGAAAATGCATTCAATTATGAAAGGAAGAAGTAAAATTATCTCTCTTTTCAGATGTCATAATTTTGTATGTAGAAAACCATAATGTCTATACACACACATACACACACACAAACACATACACACACACACACCTGTTAGAACTAATAAACAAAATCAGTAAGGTTGCATGATACATAGTTGACAAGCAAAAACCTATTGTATTTCTGTCCACTAACAATAAAATATCCAATAGCAAATTAAGAAAACAATCACATTTGCTATTAATAGCATCCAAAAGAGTGAAAGACTCAGAAATAAACTTAACCAGAAATGTTGTCTTAGTCTGTTTTGTGCTGCTATAACAGAATACCACAGACTGGGTAATTTATGACAAACAGAAATGTATTGGCTTACAGCTCTGAAAACTGGGAAGCCCAAGATTAAGGTACCAGCATCTTACTAGGGTCTTCTGCTGTGCTGTCACAAGGCAAAAGGCATCAGATATTAGAAGGGCAGAGAGTACAAGCGAGACCAAGTGGGGGCTGAATTCATCCTTTTATAATAACATCAGTTTTGCCCATGAGGGCAGAGCCCTTATAGCCAAATCACTTTTTAATGTTTTCACTTTTTAATACTCATACAATGCCAATTAAGTTTTAGTTAAGTTTTTAATGAGTTTTATGACCAACATTCAAATCATAGCAAATGTTAAAGACTTGTGTATTGGAAACTAAAATAATAATGAAAGAAATAAACATAAACAAATGGAAAGATATCACCTATTCACAGATTGGAAGAATTAATATTGTTTAAAAGCCCATACTATCTATGGTGATCTAGACACTTATTGTATTTTCTGTCAAAATCTCAATGACACATTTTAATAGAAATAGAAATTAAAAAGCTTAAAATTTATCTAAAACTACAAAAGGTTCAAATAGCCAAAATGATTTTGAGCAAGAAAAGTCAACACATTTCAGATTCCAAAGCAGCAGTAATCAAAACACTATGGTAGTGGCATAAAAAAAAGAAATGTAATGGAACACGATAGGGAACCCAGGAATAAATAACACATTCATGGTCCACTGATCTTTGACAAGGATGTTAAGAACACACAATGGAAAAAGATGGTCTCTTTAATAAATGTTGCTGTAAAAACCTGGATATCCACATGCAAAAGAATGAAATTGGACCCTTATCTTACACCATACATAAAAATTAACTCCAAATGAATTAAAGACTTAAATGTAAGAACTGAAACCATGTAACTCTTAGAAAACATGGGGAAAATCTTCTGGACATTAACCTTGCCAATAATTTACTGGATATGACACCGAAAGCACAGGAAACACAAGCAAAAATAGAAAAGTAGAATGATATCAAACAAAAATTCTTCTGTATTTCAAAGGAAACAACTAAATATATAATTAACCTACAGAAAAAGAAAAATTATTTACTAATCATGAGTCTGATAGGGGTTAATTTCCAAAATATGTCAGGAATTTCTAGGACTCAACAGCAATCAATCAATAACCATATTTAAAATATGGAAACAAAACTGAATAGGCATTTCCCCAAAGAAGACATGCAAATGAATAGCAGGTATATGAAAAGGTGCTCAACATTACCAATCATCAGAGAAATACAAATTGAAACCACAATGAGCGATCACCTCACAGCCATGAAAATGGCTATTATCAAAACAAAAGAAAAACACAAGTACTGGGAAGGACGTGGAAAAAAAAAACCCTGGTAGACTGTTGGTAAAAATGTAAATTGGTGCAGCCAGTATGAAGAAGAATAGGGAGATTCTCCAAAAATTTAAAGAGAGCTAACATATGATGCAGCAATCTCTCCTCTCTGTATATATCCCGAAGTATTGAAATCGGTCTGTTGAAGACAGATCTGCATTTCCATGTTCATTGCAGCATTATTTATTCACAATTTCCAACATATAGAAACAACCATAATGTCCATTGATAGATGAATGGATAAAAGAAACGTCATATATTTATAATGAAATACTGTTTAATGTTTAGAAGAAAGAAATGCTGCCACTTGTGTGTCAACACAGATGAACCTGGAAGACCTTATGCTAAAGGAAATAAACCAGTCACAGAAGGACACATACCACATGATACCACTTTTTATTATTTGGGTGTGTCCCCACCCAAATTTCATCTCGAATTGTAGTTTCCATAATTCCCATGTGTGATGGGAAGGAGCCAGTGGGAAGTAATTGAATCATGGAGGTGGTTTTCCCCGTGCTAGTCTCATGAGAGTGAGTAAGTTCTCAGAAGATCTGAAGATTTTATAAAGGGCTTCCCCCTTCACTTGGCTCTCATTCTTCTTCCTGCCATCAAATGAAGAAGGAGGTGTTTGCTTCCCTTTCCACCATAATTGTCAGTTTTCTGAGGCCTTTCCTACCTGCAGAACTGGGATTCAGTTACACCTCTTTCCTTTGTAAATTACCCAGTCTCAGGAAGTTCTGTATATCAGCCTGATAATGAATTAATATAGTACAGTAAGTTGGTACCCGGCAGTAGGATGCTACTGTAAAGATACCCAAAAATGTGGAAGTAACTTTGGAACTGGGTAATAGGCAGAGGTTAGAATAGTTTATAGGGCTCAGAAGAAGACAGAAAGATGTGGGAAAGTTTGGAACTTTCTAGAGACTTTTTGAATGACTTTGACCAAAATGCTGATAGTGATATTCAGTCCAGGCTGAGGTGGTCTCAGATGGAGATGAGGAACTTTTTGGGAACTGGAATAAGGGTGACTCTTGCTATGTTTTAGCAGGAGACTGGTTGCATTTTGCCCCTGTCCTAGAGATCTGTGGAACTTTGGGCTTGAGAGAGATGATTTAGGATATCCAGCAAAAGAAATTTCCAAGCAGTAAAGCATTCAAGGGGTGACTTAGGTACTGTTAAAGGTGATCAGTTTTCTGTCTTCACACAGATATGGTCTGGAATTGGAACTTATGTTTAAAAGGGAAGCACAGCATAAAAGTTCAAAAAATGTGCAGCCTGACAATGCTACAGAAAAGAAAAACCCATTTTCTGAGCAGAAATTCAAGCCAGCTGCAGAAATTTGCATAAGTAATGAGGAGCCAAAGTTAATCACCAAGACAATAAGGAAAATGTCTCCAGGGCATGTCAGAGGTGTTCATGGCAGCCACTTCCATAACAGACTAAAGGCCTAGGAGGAAAAATAGTTTCATGGGCCAGGCCCAGAACCTTGCTGCTTTGTGCACTCTCAGGACTTGGTGCCCTGCATCCCAGCCATGGCTAAAAGGGGGAAACACAGAGCTCAAGCCATTGCTTCAGAGGGTGCAAGCCCCAAGCCTTGGTGGCTTACACATGACGTTGGGACTCTGCATGTGCAGAAGTCAAGAACTGAGGTTTGGGAACCTCCACTAAGATTTCAGATGATATATGGAAATGCCTGGATGTCCAGGCAGAAATTTGCAGCAGGGGCAGAGACCTCATGGAGAACCTCTGCTAGGGCAGTGCAGAAGTTAAATGTGGGGTCGGAGCCAACACACAGATACACAGAGTCCCCACTGGGGCACTGCCTACTAGAGCTGTGAGAAGAGGATCACTGTCCTCCAGACCCCAGAGTGGTAGCTCCACTGACAGCTTGCAATGTGTGCCTGGAAAAGCTACAGATACTCAATGCCAGCTTGTGAAAGAAGCTGAGAGTGGGGCTGTACCCTACATAGCCGCAAAAGCAGAGCTGCCTAAAGGCATGGGAAACCACCTCTTGCATCAGCGTGCCCTGGATGTGAGACTCGGAGTCAAAGAAATCATTTGGGAACTTTAAGGCTTAATGACTGTCCTATTGGATTTTTGGGCTTGCATGGGGTCTATGGCCCCTTTGTTTTGGGCAATGTCTCCCATTTGGAGAGAGTTTATTTAGCCAATGTCTGTACTCTCATTGTATCTAGGAAGTAACTAACTTGCTTTTGATTTTACAGGCTCATAGGTGGAAGGGATTTGCCTTGTCACAGATGAGACTTTGGACATGGACTTTTGGGTTAATGCTGAAATGAGCTAAGACTCTGGGGGACTGTTGGAAATGCATGATTGTGCTCTGAAATGTGAGGATATGAGATTTGGGAGGGGTCTGGAGTAGAATGATATGGTTTGGTTGTGTCCCCACTCAAATCTCATCTTGAATAGTAGTTCCCATAATCCCCATGTATCGTAGGAGGGACCCTGTGGGAGACAATTGAATCAAGAGGGCAGTTTCCCCCATGCTATTCTCATGATAGTGAGTAAGTTCTCAGGAGATCTGATAGTTTTATAAGGGGCTTCCCCCTTTAATCAGCTCTCATTCTTCACTCTCTTGCCATCATGTGTAGAAAGATGTGCTTGTTTCCCCTTACACCATGATTGTAAGTTTCCTGAGGCCTCCCCAGCCTGTGGAACTGTGAGTCAATCAAACCTTTTTTCTTTGTAGATTACCCAGTCTTGTGCAGTTCTTTATAGCAGCATGCAAATGGACTAATACACCAGTTATGTAAAGAGTTGAAAATAGTCAAACTCCTAGAAGCAGAGAATGGAATGGTGATTATCAGGGGCTTAGATAAGCAGGAAACCAGGAGGTACACAGCTTCTGCTATGCAAGATGAGTAAGTCCTAAAGAGCTATTATACAACATAGTGCCTAAAGTTACCAACACTGTACTATAGACTTAAAATTTTCCTATGTTTGCAGATACCATGTTAAGTAATTTTATCACAAAAATAATTATTATAAACAAATAGTGGGAAATCTTCTGAAGGTGATGGATGGATTTATACCTAGATCTTGGTGAGTTTCATGGGTGTAGACATCTCCAGACTCCTGAAGTTGTGTACATTAGATGTGTATGGTGGTTTTGATGTTAATCATACACCAAGGAAGTGGTTTAAAAAGACTTTCATTTCTCCAAGAAAATGCCTTGGCACCTTTTTCAAAAGTTATGTGATCTTCATATATGGACCTAGTTTGGGGTTGACTTTTTTCTTTCCTTTCAGCACTTTCAGCATATTAACTATGTTGTTTTATTGTTTTCTATCCATCATTGCTTCTTAGGTGAATTAGGTGTCATTTATGTTATTACTCTCTTACTCTCTAATAAGTCTTTTCCTCTGTCTGCTTGTTTTTCATTGTTTAATTATTTTATTTTATGTTTTTAGTTTTGTGGGTACATAGTTGGTGTATATATTCATAGGGTACATGAGGTAATAGCTAAGACTTCCATCTGCTTTTAAGATTTATTTTTATATTTCACTCTCAGCAGTTTGACTATGATATGTGTAGCTCTCTTTTTTAAAATGTATTCTTCAAGGCATTTTCCTTCTCGTGAATCTATAAGTGGATGTTTTTCAAACGATTTTGGAGTTTTATCATCATTTCTCAACTAATTTTTTCTACTCCATTCTCTATCTCCTTGATTTTGGAATTCACATTCAATCTATGTTTGTCTGCTTGACATTGTCCCATGAGTCAGTAAGGCACTAGTCATTTTTTTTTTCTCTTTGTTCTTCAGCGTGGATAACTTTTATTGACCTCTTTTTAAGTTCATCAGTTCTTTGTACTGCCATATCTAATCCACTGTTAAGCCCATTCATTCTATTTTTCAATTCAGATGCTGTAATTTTTAGTTCTAGAATTTCCATTTAATTATTTATCATAGTTTTTATGTCTCTGGAGATCTTTTTCATCCGTTTATACATTACAATCTTTTCCTTGAAGTTCTTGAATATATTTATAATGTTGTTTCAAATTTCTTGTCATGTTTGCTTATCTTTGAGTCTGTTTCTCTTAAATGCTTTTCCTCCTTTTTAATGGGTCATGTTTTCCTGCTTCTTTGCACATACAGTAAATGATAAACTTTGTATGTTTGTTCCATCCAAATTTCATGTTAAAATATAATCCCTGATGTTGGAGGTGGGGCCTTGTGGCAGGTGTTTGGGTCATGGAGCAAATCCCTCATGAATGGTTTGGCGTGCTGTCCTTGCGACAGTGAGTGAGTTCTTTTGAGATCTGGTTGTTTAAAAGTGTGTAGCACTTCCCCCTTCACTCTTTCTTGCTCCCACTCTTACTATGTGACAGGTCAACTTCCCTTTTGCCTTCTGCTATGATTGTAAACTTCTTGAGGCTCTCACCAGAAACTGACGCTGAAGCCAAGTTTGTACAGCCTGCAGAACCATGAGGCAATTAAACCTCTTTTCTTTATAAATTACTCAGTCTCAGGTATTTCATAGCAACACAAAAATGGCCTAATACAGTAAATTTGTATTATTTGTTGAATATTATGAATGCTATCATGTCTTAGTTTGTCTCCTTTTTAAGGATGTTAAATATTTTTATGCGAGATAACCAAATTACTGGTAGATCCTGTAGAGCTGTTTTCTTTGGTTATGATGTCACTATTTCACTTTTCAATGAAATCCTAGAATGTTGCCTTTATGGTAAAATGTGAGTCTTGTGTATGAGACATATCATTTCCTGGGATCTCAAGTGGATGCTCAAGGTGTGTAGTGAGGTTTCACCACCATTGTTACATCAGAACATCAATGTCCATGAGTTCTACAGGACCTCCTGTATCTCTGTTCAGCTGCCAACTCTGTAGCAAGTCCTCCCTGCAAGGCCTCAGGGAGTCTCTTGTGGATACATGTCCTGCCCTGTGCAAGGCTTCAAAGTGAGTTCCATTTCTACCTCTGCAGCCACTCCTCTGTACATCTGCTTGACTTCCTGACTGCCAGCTGCTTCAGCAGGTTCAAACTCCAATCTCTGGAATGTTAATTCAACAACCCCACTACTCTGTTTGGGTTTCACCTCCTTGTGTCTCTGCAGGCAGGATGGCAGTGCTATCTTCAGGCTTGGTTCTATGTTTGGATTTTCCTCATAACCTGTATCTTGGTTGTCTGTTGCCCAATGTCCAAAAACAGTTGACTCGTCAATTTTGTCCAGTTTTATGCTTGTTCTCCACTGGAAGGAGAGTCTTATGACTCACTGTCATAACCAGAAACCAAAGTATCATCACCTCTTATTTGGATTACTGCACCATCTTTCTACCTATCTTCCTGCTTCCACTCTTGCCTACTCCTCCATCATCACAGTCAAGTCTCAGCCTATCGGTCAGAGTCAACCTTGCTAAATAGTTAGAAGGTGCTGCTCCATTACTAAAAACCTTTCATGGCTTTCTGGGGGAAAAAATGCTTTCAATGACCTGTCTGATCTTTCCCCAGTCCTCACCATGACTGAGTCTCTAACTGTGAATTCTCGTCGTTTCCATTTGTGCTACGTCATTGTCCTCCCTCTTGTAGATGTCCTAGCCATGCACTGGAGCTGGGCACCCACTGCTCTTGGTTCAAGGTCTGCTTCCAGTCACCTGATGGCTCTTTGCCTCATTGTCTTCACTTTTATTTCGATCCTCATCTTCTTTCTGAAACTTTTCTGGCAACTCTTTCCAAAATTGATTTTCTCCATCAAACTACATGAACTTTTCTCTCTACTTCTGCATGTCTTTTCCTCTATGAAACCTGTCAATAACTACAACATGGCCTCTTGTGAATATTGACTTTGTCTGTTAGTTGTCTTCCACGTTTAGAAGTAAAAGCTTCAAAAGGCATGAACATTTTGTGTTTTGTTCATTTTTGTCACCCCTTCACCTAGAAGAGTACTGACTCTGAGTAGACTCTTGGTATTCCTTGAAACAATAAAAACTAAAGCAAGTATACAGAATTTACTTTATACAATAATAATTACTTACTATTTATTTGTTCACTTCATCTTTAAATTTTGTCAGGAAAACTTATGATGTGTTATTATTATTATTATTTTTGAGACGGAGTCTCGCTCTGTCACCCAGGCTGGAGTGCTGTGGCTGGATTTCAGCTCACTGCAAGCTCCGCCTCCCGGGTTCACGCCATTCTCCTGCCTCAGCCTCCCGAGTAGCTGGGACTACAGGTGCCCGCCACCTCGCCTGGCTAGTTTTTTGTAGTTTTTAGTAGAGACGGGGTTTCACCGTGTTAGCCAGGATGGTCTCGATCTCCTGACCTCGTGATCCGCCCGTCTCGGCCTCCCAAAGTGCTGGGATTACAGGCTTGAGCCATGGTGCCCGGCCATGATGTGTTAATTATAACACATAGAAGAGCATTTATGTCTTAAAAATACTATAATGATAGCTGGAATAAATTACAGAAGACAACCTTTCCAGATATTTCATTAAATACCTTAAATACTGAGAATCTTGTAAAAATTACAGTGTGTGTTTTCTTTCATTCCAAAGAGATTACATAGAACCCAGATTATTTTGTTTGACAATGATTGAAATAGAGATGAAATATTTTACTGCATTGTACTATCGATATAATGACATCCTCAAGATTTCTGGATATTTTCATGGTTCATACTGTTTTACTAAATTACCTAAAACTGCTCTTCTTATATTTTTCAACATTTTAAAAGTTATTAACACTTTCCACCTTAGATTCATTTCAACAAAACAACCATGATTATGGAATTTTTTTTTTTCCTAAAGATTACATGTTTCCCTGATTAAAATGGGATAGAAAATCATTCTTCCTGTTAGTGATCCTGGGCAGCTTGATTCTCTGGTGGATTCTACTCTTTTCCCCTGCTCTAGTTTGAACTGCAAGGCCTGATGCTCTGAGATGTGTTCCTCAGTGATAGATTCACAGGCAACTCACTGGCTGTGGCCCTGCGAGGCACTAGAGGGAGACTGGGAGGTGGAGAGAAGAATCAAGCCAGCCTTGTCTTCTCTTTACCCACTTCCAATAGCAGTGTCTGTGTGATGGCCTCAGTTTCCCCAGGGAGGCCCCCGGGGTGAATTACACCACCTCCATCACTTCCTCATGGCACTCACAGGCCTGGTGCAGTGGCTTCTTGCTGACACTAATCCCTGGGTACTTGCATTCTCTTTTGGCTCCCTGCCCCTCCCTCACCTGTGCAATGATTTCCCTGCATTACGTTCTCTTTTGTTAGGTAGATACATAGATGCATAATATAGAGACATAAGTATAGAAAGATATAAAGGAAGACATAAAGACACATATATATGTTTTATGTGGTTTCTGTTTTCCAGGTATTTCCCGAGTAAACCCTTAGTCAATGACTCAAGTCATGCTATGAGCAACAATTTCTGTGTTTCACATCATGCACAAGCAACACAATTCTGTGACTCTCCATCTGTCCCCAAGTTATGCTTTGGCCAGTAATCCAACTGCTACCATCGTGCCTTCCTCTTAAAAAGTCCCTGGATATTCCTGCCTAGCTTGAGGGAAGTTACTTCTTCAGGGTGATTTGGGCACTTGGGGAACCTTTGTCATCTTTATGACTTAAATTTGACTTCCCAAAATAAATAAGACATGCAAGGAAAAAACATCAATTTAATAGAAAAGTTCAACATATTTCCACGTGGATGTCTTTTTTACATTAATTTGGCGTCTCCTTTCTGTCCTACTCAACCCTCCTAAATAGAAAACAGAGTCAATTATTTGATTGGCTGTATTAAGGAAAGAATTAGGGCCAAACCTGTTTGTCCTTTTGTTCTCTGTTTATTTGGAAATCTGAAATATAATCTATTCTTGGATTATCTGCATCATAAATTTTCAAGGGCAGGGAAGGCTGAAGTCTTCAGTTCATCAATAACTGGTTGGGTTCAATGCAGGGTCGCTGAACAGGAAGCCCACTTTTGCAGAGGAGGGAGCCATTCTGCGCAAACAGCCTGATTAGTAATAAAGGCAGTGATTTTGTTGTCTGTCTCTTTGGCTTCTTCCCTATGCATTAATTAATTCAAATGTGGGGGTAGGGAAGACATTCATTAAGTCTTTTAAAACCCTAACAAGAGTTTACAGAACAAACATCACATTTAACACTTTTTTAATTTTCTTTGAGACAGGGTCTCACGCTGTCAGCCAGGATTGAGTACAGTGGCACAATCTCTGCTCACTGCAACCTCTGCCTCCCAGGTTCAGGCTATTCTCCTGCCTCAGCCTCCAGAGGAGCTAGGATTACAGGCACCTGCCATCATGCCTGGCTAGTTTTTGAATTTTGAGTAGAGATGGGGTTTCACCATGTCAGCCAGGCTGGTGACATTTAACACTCTTACTGGTAAATTTAACACACCCAGGCCAGAATCCTTGCATCCTTTACTGGGAATATCATGAAAAGAGACTTAAATTTATGATAATTCTCAAGGGAGAGATAAATGACACTTTTTGGTCATGTGCCTGGAAAGCACCTCTCAAAAACATTAATTGTAAAAAGAAATGCTCTTCATATGAGGAGAGACAGGTGTTATTGTGTTGCCCTAACCTGTGGCATTTCTGTGAGGAGGTGCAAGACCAGGTCCCCACACTGTTTAAGCATTTAGAGGACGGCAGATAGCATGTTCCTCCACATCGATTCGTAGCTCCCAAAATTGCGGTGGTTGGCATCACAGATTCGAAGCATTCAAAAAAAATTCCAGAAGTTTTGACTTTTCACTTTTTTCATCTTAAAAAAGAAGAGCTGGACCTGGCACCATACCAAGCATCATATCGTCCTCTTGAATTGATCACTGCCCACTGGCATGTGAAAACCAGGCCATGAAAGCCAACGGCTTGGCCATGGTTACTAGATAAGTAGAGCAATTCAGAGCCTTGACTATGATTCTACTTTTTCAGAAATCTAACCCAAAGACATCATACTTGGAGGAAAACACATATAACAGGGATGTCCAATCTTTTGGCTTCCCTGGGCCACCTTGGAAGAAAAAGAATTGTCTTGGGCCACACATAAAATACATTAACACTAATGATAGTTGATGAGCTTTAAAAAAAAATCACAAAAAAAATTTATGATATATTAAGAAAGTTTACAAATTTGTATTGGGTTGCATTCAAAGCCATGTTGAGCCTCATTCAAAGCTGTCCCGGGCCACGTGCGGCCTGCTATTCATGGGTTGGACAAGTTTGATACACAGTAAAGCACGTAGCGTCACAGAGTTACGGAACATTCTGAACTACTGTGTAAGAGAAATGGATGCCAATTTTTACCCCGTCAACCGGAAGACTCTTCTGTCGGTTTCCAGCAACTGTATCTGTAGAATGGCGTCTCGGTCCTACCGTTTCAGATGAGATTGTACATTTACATACAAGATTCAAAGATATATAATACTCGTCAGACACAGTTACACCTAAGGCTCTAAAAAGGAATCTTGACATGATTTTGTTATTTAAAAGACAATCATTTGTGACAAAATGACCTTTCTCCCAAAAAATTTAATCAGCAGCTAATCTCTGGAGACTGCATATACTAGCTTACACGGCAAACAAAGGAGCTTTGTGATGAATAATTTTGACATGGGAAAATGATCCTGGATTATCTGGGTGGACCCTAAATGCAATCACTTATTATAGATGAGTGGTAACACACACCCAGAAGAGAAGGAGATGATAGGACCATGGAAATCGAAGGATGCGGCCACCAAGGAATACCAGAGCCACCAGAAGTTGGAAGAGCCGAGAAATGGATGTTTCCCCAGAGCCTCTGGAGGGAGCGGGCCCTGCTGACATCTTGAGTTTCGCCTAGTGAAACTCACTTCAGACTTCTAGCCTTCAGAACAGGGAAACAATACATTTCAGGTTTCTTTATGGCAATTTATTATAGCAGCAACAGGAAATTAGTGCATAAATCACTGGCCCCCATTTTCTTGCTCAGGTGAAAAATGTCCCTTGCGTTCACTCTCTTTGGATTTTCCGGGCCCACCATGCGCTCAACTGACAACTGCAGGCACAGCCCATTCTCATTGCATAGGGGGCATTGTCTAAACTTACAGGTTTGACTTGACAAATAATACAAACAAAATAAATTTAGTTTTGACAGACTGAAATGAATTGGTTGACGTGAACATAAAGAACTACATGATTTTTTAAAAACTACTTCTTACTTTTAAAAGTCAAACACAGGAATTGTGGATTATAACATATGTATACATGTGTTTGTGGGTATGTATACATGCACATATATACATATATATGTATATGAATTTTCAACCAAAATGTTAAGAAAATTGTAGTTAAAATGCCATAATTTATCTTTTGCTGGTAATTTCTGACTCTTTCCTTTAATTTTCTCTACCTCCTGAACATCCTTACCCAAACATTGGAGATGAAAGTTTTGTTTATCCATCCAGCTCCTCTTTATCATTGCCTTAGTCTGTTCAGCTGCGAAATCACTACAGCAGGGATAACACTTCTAAATATAATCTGCTGTAATCTGCGTAATTGTCTAACAAAAAGCAGGTGTTGCCTTCTCAATCGCCTGAGGACGGTCTCTGAAGCCAATGTCACGAACATGTGCAAATCATTGGATAATAGGCTAAATCAGAGGACGGTTTTTATTAAGAATTTCGAATCTGCAAAATGGGTTCTCCTTGTATTACTTTTTCCTGCAAACTTCCAGGTGTTTTCCTTTGTGCTGTATGTAGTATTTAAGCCTGTACGCTGATCTTGACCTAAATCTTTATTCATCTTTCCATCATTAAACACGATCCCGCCATTCAGATGTTTGAAGGCTTAACAGCGGCTGTTTCTACGCTTTTAACTGCATGCAATTTGGCGTCCTGCTTCCCATAACTGCCATATCCATGTTTTATGGGATTTTGAAAAGGTTTCGGAAAGTATTTTGGACACAGGACAGCCTACTGAATGAGACTTGGAAAGGGCCCCAAGCGAAGTGGTAGGGGCCAAAAGAAAGCCCAGAAATGATTCATGGTGTGTTCACACCGTGTGGGCTGGCAAGTGTGGGAGACGGCTCTCTGCTAGCAGACTGGAACTAAATTCTTAGACATTCCTGGGCTGCCACACAATGTCATCACAGGGGTTCCTAAAGAAGCTGTGAATTGGATGTCAGTGTCTTTTGGCTGAAAGAAGAGTTTGTGTCAGACCCCAAGAGGTCTTCTTAGATGCATTTTTCTAATTGAGTCTCCTCTTTCCCTGACAAAGAAAAGCATTGACACCTGTGTGTTCTGTGTGGGGACGACTTTCAGCTAAGCCAGATTCCAAGTGGGAGGTTACAGCAGGCTTGGCTGTGGTTTATTCCCTCTGCCAGTTCAATCCTTTCACCCTACATTTTCAAAGACAGTGTATGCCCTGTCTGGTCCCTGCACACCCTTCCTCCTCACCCAACACTCCGTGGTCCTACGATGTGACTACTATTCTTGCTGCTAGACAGACCAGGCCACACAGCCTCCAAGGGGGATCCCATCACCATGGCAGACATTTTGGCTACATCCTGCCCTTCTCTTTCCTTCTCTGACCTTTTATTTCCAGGCTGAAAATCCACAGCTCTTTAGCACACTCTGCAGCAGCCCATTTTTAGCTTAAATAAAAGTGGAGAGAGGATTTAATATTCCAATCCCACTGCATTAGTGTCAAATACGTTTATACTAGTGAGAGGAAAATAAATACATTCTGTCATACAGATGCCATTCAAATCTAATGGGACTCAATTTCATGCTTTCAATACTGAGAGGAAGTAACCAGATTAGCCTCAAATCAAGAGTGATTCCTGAAGCTTCTCTATTTGCCACATGCTAGATTTCCAGTTTTTTTTTAATTGCCTTTTGGTCTTTTTTTTTTTTAATAGCAGCAACACTAGATACCATTCTGACACGCTTTCCTCGGGATCCTATTAAATAGAATTGATTATGTCTGGGTATGCATCAACTTATAAAGTAGAAAAAGGCCCAGAATTTTTCAGAGAAGTTATGAGAAGTCTTTTGTGACTAAAATTTTTTGACACATATGGATTTTAAAAATAGCCACAGGAGAATTCAGTTTGAATTTACTTGATAATTTGAAGAAAATCATCACTCACGTTAGACAAAACATTGTCAAGAGGGTCAAAGGAGGAGCCACACGTCCTCTTCTGCTTGATCCTCCCAACAACTGTGGGACAGCGTTATGTCATCATCCCATTTCAAAGGTGGCAACCCTGCAGCCTGGCATGGCTTTCCCAACATCCCACAGAGTAAAACATAGGGTTAGGACAGGACTGTAGGGTTTTCCAGCTCCAAATCTTCAATCTTTTCCACAGCTCCATTGAAAGCTACAAATTGGCCTGACATGGTGGCTCACGCCTGTAATCCCAGCACTTTGGGAGGCTGAGGTGGGAGGATCGTGAGGTTAGGAGTTCAAGACCAGCCTGGCCAACATGGTGAAACCCCATCTCTACTAAAAATACAAAAATTAGCTGGGCGTAGTGGCAGGTACCTGTAATCCCAGCTACTCAGGAACTCAGGAGCCTAAGATAGGAGAATAGTCGTAACTGGGGATGTGGAGGTTGCAGTGAGCCGAGATCACGCCACTGCACTCCAGCCTGGGCAACAAAGCAAAACTCCATCTCAAAAAAAAAAAAAAAAGAAAAAAAGAAAGCTTCAAACTATGCTGGTAACCAAGAAGATGTTTTGTTATCCATATAGCCATATATACACTTATTTAATAAATACTTAAATACTTTCCAGGTATCTGTTGCACGTGATGCCTGCCACCAAGCACCAAAGAAGCTCTCCTACCACATCTGGTCATGTAGCACATGTTCATCAAACACTTACTACCATAGCATTGTGTGTGCCTTGGGCTGGAGTGGGTGTTCAGGAGAAAGAGCTCTTGTACCTTCAGAGTTCATGACCTGCTGAGGCACCAGGGAAGTCAGAAAGAAGTTGATTAAATTATGTTAGGAAGCATCAAGTATTATAAAGAAAAAACAAACAAAGCAAAGTGGGATCAGAAGAGTGACAGAGGGCGGGGATCAGGGTGGCCTGACCTGTGTGGGAAAGTGACTGATGGGGAAGACGACACAATTGGTTTCTGCCCATAGGGACCAAACAAAACAACAGCAACAACAAATCAAACCAATGGGCAAAGCCATCATGAGCTGTGATACATGATGGGAAGGAAAACTGGGAGGCTGGGAGACAGGATGATGGAGGAAGGGCTGCCCTTACAGAGGGTGGTGGGGGACCCTGGGCTGGG
Organism: Colobus angolensis palliatus; assembly: GCF_000951035.1. NCBI lineage: Eukaryota > Metazoa > Chordata > Mammalia > Primates > Cercopithecidae > Colobus > Colobus angolensis. Next base: position 2,438,330 of record NW_012115110.1, read on the forward strand.
CCGGTGACCTGGATGCTGTGATCTGACGACTGAGAAGGAACCAGCTGAGTCCAGTGGAAGGAGGTGCATTCCACCAGAGCCATCATCAATTGCACTGATCTGATGACTGGAACAACCTGGCTCCTCAAGGACTTAAGAGAAGCCAGTGTGGGCGTGGGAGAGGGCTGGACAAGGGAGTGAGTGGAGGGTGGCCCAGGATGGAACTAAAGGGGTGGGTCTGAGTCCACCCTGTAGTCCTGGGGGCAGGGGAGAAGTTCAGGTTTATCTCTAGGCTAACGGGAAGTCAGGAGAGTGTTTTAATCCAGGCGGCATTGTGTGGAGCCTGCATTGTGGAAGGGAGGGTGGAGCAGGGAGCAGTTAGGCCCCCTGGGAGTATCTGCCATGTTTGCAGAGAGCTGCAAGGGTGACCTGACTACCGCCACAGGAGAGGAAAAGGGGCTGAATTTATGGTGTGCTTGGAGGTAGAACTGATGGACAGGTCAGAGCATGGATGGAGAGTGAATCAGATTGTCTGGATGAGGGCAGGGTCTCTCTTAAGGGAAGAGGGAAGATTTCAGAGGGAGGACCTGTTTGAGGACTGAGGAGGAGAGTGATGCATGTTACAAAGGTCAACTTAATTAGGGAAGCAAGGAATCTCTGAAGGAGACAAGTCTTCATCTGATGAGATTTGGGTAAGACAACTTCAAAGCTCTTTTCAGCGCCCCCATTACCCCTGCCAGGCAGTCACAAGGCTGTACTCTGAGGCCTCCAGTGACAGCTCTCACTACTGGGACCTCCCCATCCTCAGACAGTTCTGCTTCCGATCATACCTGGGCTTCCTGCCCCAGGACTTGAACCTGACACATCCATTCAGCCCATCCAGAGATGGACGCAGTGCTGCTTCTCCAAATGATTCCTCCCAATACTCAGAAGGGGGACTATGTTCATTGTTCCATTTCTCTGAACAGCTAAACAGCTGTCACGGCCTCCACCTTTCCTCTCCCAAGCATTCTCTGGCTACTTGTCCTGGCCATGGCTTTTGGATTGTGCTTTGTTTGTTTAATGCTCTCTGAATGAGGCATCCAGAACTAATGTGGCACCTACGGATGGGGCCAGAGAGACATCAGAGAAGGCTCCCGCCCCCTTCACCTTGGCTGCTGGAGTCTGTTGATTCAGCCCCAGGCGACTCCACCCGTTGGGCTCCCACACCACACTGAGGATTCATTCTGGTCCCAGTCAATTAGGCCCTCTTTTTGAACACATGCCCCTGTGAACTGGGGCTCTTCGGTTCTGCTTTGGAGGACATGGTTTTGGATCTCAAATCAGCTTGGCTACCTTCTGATGAACTAACTGTCTGACAGCTGACAGTGTAAAGATATTCCCGGTTTCACTGGTAACAAGAAGACAATGGAAACTCAGTTATTAGTGCTGGGCCCACAGCCCAAGCTGCAGCCACGGTCACAGTGTTGCCACTGCACTGTACTGGCAAGGATGGGGTGCTTGTCTAGCAGCTTTGTGAGCACAGACAGGGTGCTGCGTGCCTTTGTAGAGCCAGTCTGTGGTGTCAGGCAGGCAGGAAATGTGCTATCCTTGAGTGAAGCAGGATCCCAGACATTTGGCTTGGTTGTCTGAGACCAAATTCGGAGAGCATTAAATCCTGGCCTAAGAAGCCAGGGCTTTATTCTGCAGGAACTGGAAAATCATTGTAACAAAGGGCTAAAGAAGCATTTGGAAAGGTTAACTGGTGGAAAGGTTAACTGGTGGAAAGGTTAAGGATGAACTGAAGATAATATGGCTAACTTTTTATGAACCTCCACAAAGAAGTCAATGTGGGGAAAGCCTAGCGTTACATTGTGGGTAAAATAAGAATAATTGTGACATACTTTGGATATAAAGTGAACATATAAAGTCAATCATTCATTCAGTACTATAGCACTTTTGTGTTTTCTCAAAGGAAAACATCCAATTCAAGGTGGGTGAGAGTGAGGTTTTTTTGTTTGTTTGTTTGTTTGTTTGTTTGTTTGTTTAGACAGAGTTTTGCTCTTGTTGGCCAGGCTGGAGTGCAATGGTGTGATCTCAGCTCACCGCAACCTCTGCCTCCTGGGTTCAAGCAATTCTCCTGCCTCAGCCTCACGATTAGCTGGCGTTACAGGCATGAGCCACCACTCCCGGCTGACTTTGTATTTTTAGTAGAGATGGAGTTTCTCCATGTTGGTCAGACTGGTCTCAAACTCCCAACCTCAGGTGATCTGCCAGCCTTGGCCTCCCAAAGTGCTGGCTGAGAGTGAGTTTTACACAGAATTATTCTTGCTTAACAGGAGTGCCAGGACAGGAAGACACATTTGTGGATGCACGGAGCCAGCATGATGCGGTCAGATAGAAACTATCACAGCCTAGTATCTTCCTACAAGAATCATTTCTGTTGGCTGCTAAATATGTGATGTGTTCACATGGTTGAAAACCTCTCCCTCTCACCTTGGGGTCCACTTACCTAATCCACACTAGGCCCTCTGCCCACGCAGTTTTCAGTTTCTTAGGAATCTTTCTGGTATTTACTTGTAGCAGTCAGTTTCCCTTCTGCCTTTCCTGCTCTCATTTCTTTGATTCTGAAGAAAGTGAACAATTAAATAGGACACAGTCTAGAACTAATCCAGAACCTGAAGTGCACAATGGGCTTCTTAGCACATGCTTATTAAACACTTATTACCACAACATCCAGTGTGCCTTGGGCTGGAGCGGGTGCTGGGGAGACAGAGCTCTTGTAATTTCGGAGCTCATGCCCTGCTCAGGGGCCAGGAAAGGCATGAAGAAGAAGCTGATTAACTTATGTCAGGGAGCATCAAGTATTACAAAGAAAAAATAAAAAGCAAAGCGGGATCAAAAGAGTGAAGGAGGGTGGGGATTGAGGTGGCCTAATCTGTGTGAGAAAGTGGCTGACGAGCAAGATGACAGAATTGGTTTCTGTCCATAGGGACTGAACAGAAACAACAGCAACAACAAATAAAAATGAATGAACAAAGCCATCGTGAGCTGTGATCAGTGATCAGAAGGAAAACTGGGAGGCCGGACGATGCATCAGCTCAGTCGTGATGCTGGATCTGTAGCCAGCCACACTGAACTGACCCCTGGGTGCATCCAGTTTGTACTGTGGAATTGTGACTCTATTTTCAACTTAGTACTAACAGATACTGTGGCTGTGGTTTATCCAATGGATGGAGTTCACTTTTTCCCTACTAATCCTGTTTTACAGTTTCAAGATAAAAGTAAAACAAAAAAGAAACAAACAGAAACAAAAACCCTATGTAGAAAGTGTTGGAGAGAAGCGTGCAGATACCCCAGACAGACTTTTCTAGAAACCACCTCTCGTCTGTCTTGGGCAACGCGAGGGGTACCTGGATTTCTGGGCTAGTCGTCCTCTTGTTGCTATTTCACGGAGGACACTAACATTCAGTACTCCTGGCAAGCTCATTACGCAAATTTATATTATTTTGCCATTATAAAACAAATACACACTGGCACATCAAAGGAAATTTAGAAAACAGATAAAGATTTTTAAAGTCCATTGGCATAAGAAATTCAGATAGAGCAGCTATTTTCAAAATAGTATGCCTTATTGTAAAACAGTACAGAAACAAATTGTTGTAGCCAAGAGCTCACGGACAGGTGAAAATACTAGAGTAGCAGAATTCTAGAATGGGAAAGTGATTATCAAAAGGAGAAAGAGCAGAGGCCAGCTTTCTTTGGCTGCCTGCCATTCCCTTCCTGTGAGGTAGATTGAAGATCCATCAGGAAGAGAGAACAGGGTTTCACAGTTGCCCTGCTTTATACACATAAACGTACGGGCTTCACCCAGCCCCGCCCTGGAAGGGAACAAGAGGCATAACATTAAGCAAAGAATCACATTTATTTATTCTTTATGTGTTTTTTTAAATTTTTTGAGATAGGGTCTCACTCCGTCACCCAGGCTGGAGTGCAGTGGCACAATCATGGCTCACCACAGCTTTGACTTCTCTGGCTCAGGTGATCCTCCCACCTCAGCCTCCCAAGTGTCTGGGAGCATAGGCGTGCACCACCATACCCAGCTAATTTTTGTACTTTTCATAGAGACGGGGTTTCCCCATGCTGTGCAGGCTGGTCTTGGACTTCTGGACTCGAGTGATCCACCTGCTCAATCTCCCAAAGTGATAGGATTACAGGCGAGAGCCACCATGTCTGACCAAGATGCATTTTTTTAAGGAACCCATATCAGTTAAAGATCTAGATTCTTGGTATAATAATAGAACAAAATAGCCTGAGAATAAACCATTGTCCTGGCATGTGGAATGACTCAGAAAGCTAGGGAAGCAGCAGCCCAGCATAAGCTTGAGGCTCACAGAGCAGGGCATGGGGAGCTCCTGGAGGTGCCATCTGGGCTTGTCAGCACCATAGTCAAATTTTCATATCTTCATCATCCCATGAGCCAGAACATAGGGGTAGAAAATATGCAGAGGAAAAACACACACAATGCATCAAACTATTGCCTATATTACCACTAGATCCAAATTAGCCTTGGGGTACAATGTGTACTTAGTTTGCATACATTGTGTATGTAATGCAGTAAACAAATTGCAATGTTTTACATGCCTACTGTACAGAAGTGAAGAAACATTCCCTTAATTTTGAAACTTTTTGTTATTTTATTAAATCATAAAGAAATGAAATAAGTCACATGTCTGAACCTCTCATCCCCGGCTCCCATCACAGGGCCTCCTATACCTGGGGCTAGAGGTGCATTCCATTGTATGAGAACTACTTAATTTTTTTCAGTAGGTTTCCAGAATCAGAGTGATTTTTCACTTGAATTAGTTCCTTAGACATGTCCCCAAGGGAAAGTGCTACACAAATACATTTTATTACACTTTTGATCATCAATTTGCCAGACCTTCTCTTTAGGGAACTGAAAATATGAATCTTCCAGTAAAATATGTCTTGCCGATGCTGGCCCATCATCATCCTCTACATAAAATGTCTATACATATGAACCTCAGAAAAGGGGAATCTTGAAGACCTGGGTTACAGTTGCAGCCATGCCATTGATAGAAACCAAAGTCCTAAAAAATTCCTCTAAAGCCCATAAATGAAGCAGATATACAAATAACTACATGTGTAAACCTATAAAAATCTTTCTGAAAACATAAAATATTTGAAGACCAGTATGTTAAATGTATTGATTTCTTCACATAACTAAGTAAATTAAAGACAATCTCAATCAAAATTTCCACCATTTTTGGAAGTTGAAAATTCAAAGTGTTCTGGATAATTCAGAACTAGGCAGGAACATTTTGAACACAGGAAGAATAGGAACTTGCCACTCGCTAATAATATACAAAACGAAACAGCAGTAACTAAAACTGTTCATACTAAAGAAGAATTAAAAGATACACTGACAGAGCAAGGAGCCCAGCTACAGACCAAGTACACATGGCAACTTAGTATTTATTGAAGACAGAAGTTCACATTAAGGGAGGAATATATAAATTAGTTAAGGCTATATATAGATTAGTTAAGAAATGGTTTTAAAATAACTTCCATCTAGAAAATGACAATGAGTTTACATTATTTCTTACATGAAGAAATATTTTTGAAAATAATCGTGGCCTACAAAATTGTTTTTCTAAACATGAGTGATTATGTAGATTAATACATATGACACAGTAATTATTGTGTTGCAAATTATAAGCTGAACAAAGTCAAGAAGAAAATAATTTACTCAGTGAACAAAGTAAAGAAGCAAATAATGATGGGATAAAAAGTATTGCAAGGAGGTATTTCAAAATAGCATGTCATTATTTTTCTAATAAAAATTATTTAAATGAAAACCAGACAAACCTATTTATAAAAACATAGTTCCAATATCATAACTGCATTCAAAAAAAATTCAGAATCCTCTCCCAGAAAAAGAACTAACTAGAGAGATTTTAATGAAAACTAGGTATTTCTTTTTTTTTTTTGTATTATACTTTAAGTTCTAGGGTACATGTGCATAACGTGCAAGTTTGTTACATATGTATACTTGTGCCGTGTTGGTGTGCTGCAAGAGAACTACAAATAGTATCTAAAAAATGTAAAAGCAGATTCAAATATACAGAAAAGTGTAACTTGCGTTGGGAGTTAAAATGAATGCCAAAGGACACTGATCTATTTCTTTGTCTCTGAATAACTTGTGGGAATCCTTAGGAACTAAGAGGCTCCTGTAGACATCTGTGTACACTGCAAAACCCAGCGACTGTGTGACATTCACAAAGGCCTTTTGACACCATCCCAACCACTCGCCTAATGTGAAACACCAAAGGGAAAATATCCTCAAATAGTTTTTTTTTTTTTTCTGTTTGTGTGTTTTTCATGACATAAGTGAAATAAAAGGGGATTCAAACTTCTCTTTAAGTATTTACCTTGGTGCCTGACAAAGGATCCACCTGGGTGGCTAATGAACTAATTAATTTGAATTAATGTAGTAAGGGAGGTGAAAGAGTAAGACCTGCTAGACTCCTGTAGCTACCATCAGGCAGCTGTGAGCAACCAGAAACATCGGTTTGATAGAACTAATTCAAGTGTGTGTGGTTTTCAACTCCTGGTGGAATTCTTCGAATCTACACTATGGACACAAGGGGCTCAACTGAAGTGAAAAATTTCCAATATGCAGACAGATTTGTAATTAACGTAGAGAACTAGCCAACTGTCTCTCGTGGGAAAGTTCTTATTTCACGGCCAGTTCTATTCCATAAAGGAATCCGACGCTTTTCTAACCACAGGGCATTGGAGACAGAGCTTTCGTCTTGTGTTTGTATCACCTCCTTTCTCCTTCATTCTAGTGAGTTGAATTGTGTCACCCTAAAAAGACATGTTCAAGTCCAAACCCCCAGTACATGTGGATGGGCTCTTATTTGCACACAGGGTCTTTGAAAACTAACCAACCAACCAAACAAACAAACAATCAAATAAAAACATTTAAAAAAAACTTAATCGAGTTCAGATGAGGCAATGCTGGATTCAAGTGGTCCCTAAATGCAATGACTCTTTTCCTTATAAAGTGAGAAGTGTCACAGAGACACAGAGGGAAGAAGGCCATCTGTTTATTCACATTTCCAACTTCACGCCATCCATTCAGTACCATTATTTGGAAGCCAAGATAACCCTCTTAGCTTTCTTCCTCAGTGCCGTCTCCTGAAACCCAACATGGAGAGTCACACAGTTTAGGTACAGAATGGAAGATCCAGACCCCAGACAAGATCATTGTTGCCTCTCCCCCCACTGTTTACCCTATGGCTACAAATCATCGCCTCTGAGAATGTCTGGATCTAAATGAGTGAGATCTTTGTTGTTGTTTGTTTAGAGAGCCTTGTATAGCTCGATTGAGGGTACTGGCCCAGGAAAGTCTTTCTAGCCCCATTGTGAAATCTCTGTGCCTCCTGCAGTTTCCTCATTTGTAAATTAAGACCATTTTACTCCTCTCCTGGGATTGTTACCTCATCACACTCAGGGGACTTAAAATGAGTGCATACACCTGCATTTGACCCTTACTAATCCCATTGCGATTAACCAAAGAAATGAACATGATCTGAATCTGAGAGTCAGGAACCGAGGTAAAGACCCAAGTAAAACGAAGAACCCAAACCTACCTGAAAGTCATGGGATGGTGGACTTTTTGTCACCCCAAGACAGCTGGCCTGTGTTTACCCAAAAACTGGGCAAATTTTCATCCTTAAGAATGGACAAGGTGCCCAACACCAGCTTCCTTGCAAGTGCCCACTGAGCTCCCAGCTCCAACAGAGCAGATTAAATAGAACAGTGACTTATCACCAAGAGTGAGTTTTCTGTTGAGCAAGATTTTGCCTAGCACATGTGCCCCATGGGATCAGTGAGGCTGTGCTCATTGTGGGATGTCACCTGGTGGGGGTGATGTGAAGGAAGTGATGGAGAAAAGGTGAATGATATTCAAAATGATACCATGCTATTTTAAAAACAAATTTTAAATAACTAATGTAAATTTTTTCAAACAATTGAATATTTTGCTACAAAATTATTTCAAATTTCTGTAGCCATAGATATGGACTGATTTATATCCGCAGCTCTTTTTTTATTGCTTTGTTCATTTGTCTTTAGGCTTTAGCATTAAAAATAAGGCTATGTCAAACGTACTTGAGACACAAGGCTGAAAAATGTTTTCTTTCTACTGCTTTTGTTTCTACTACACCTCTCAAAATTCTACACCTTCACATTCCAGTTGTGTTTATAGGGTTTGGCTCTAGGTTCCCACCCATTTCTATCTTGAATTGTAATTCCTATAATTCCCACCTGTCAAAGGAGGGACCTTGTGAGAGGTGGTTGTATAATGGGAGCATTTTCCCCCATGCTGTTCTTGCGATAGTGTATGAGTTCTCACAGGATCTGATGGTTTTATAAATGGTAGCTTTTCCTATGCTCTGACATGCTCTCTCTCTCTCTCACACCTGCCACCATGTAAAGTGCGCCTGCTTCCCCTTCCACCATGATTGCAGCTTTCCTGAGGCCTCCCCAGCCATGTGGAACTGTGAGTCAATTAAACCTCTTTCCTTTATAAATTACCCAGTCTTGGGAAGTTCTTTATAGTGGTGTAAAAATGGCCTAATACAGGTGTTTAACTATAAACTGGGAAAGCATAAACATTTTCATTGTTTTAATCTTTTCCAACTTGATAGGTGGCAACAATTTCACATTTATATTTGAAATGTATACCCCATTGATCATCACTGAGATTAATCAATTTCAGGGTTGATAGTATTTGCGTTGGTTATTTTTAAAATTCTGAATTGTTTATTCTCATTCTTAATTATATTTTCAGATTCTATCTTTCTTAATTATTTGCAGAACATCTTTGTGTATTAATGATATTAACATTTATGAGTCACATTTATTGTTTTTTTAATTTGATTTTGGATAATATCATCATATAATAATGTCAAATTTCTGTAGACACGACTCTAAATCTTTTATTCTGTAGTTTCTGGTTTGGGTTTTGGTTGCATACTTAACTTGGCCTTTTAACTTCTAATAAATAAATGATTTTTTGTTCTTTTTCTGGATTTAACATTTAAATAACTAATCCCTTTGCAAATTGTGTGTGGGTGTGTGGGGAGGAGATGGAGAGTTTGACTTACTTTCTTTCCATCCCTTAGATTCTAATCTGCCTAGCTAGACTCAGTTCTCTTTTTCTCTCTACAAGATAGATGAATTTTATAATTATGTTTTAGAAAACGTATTCCTTTATACATTTTGAAAAGGTTATGTCATAGCCATAGATTTATTTGAATAAAAAAAATAAAAATTTCACATTTTCATTTGTATCAGATGTTTTTAAAAATCCTAATGTACAGCCAGGATTCACTGGGAAGGAGCCTCTTAGATACAGATGAACATCCTGGAAGTTTTTTAGGGAGTGATCACAGGATCAATACCTATGAATGGAGGGGAAGAAAGGAGAATTGGGCAGAGGAAGAAGTTGGGTTGAGGTGCAGCCCCAGTGAGATCTCTGCTAACCCTACAGGGAGCAGACTTTACATCTAAGATGCCCCCTAAGAGTGGTCCAGAGTTGGCATGAGGAGACAGAGCCTCTATGCTACTGCATTAGCCAGTCATTGTCTGAGGGCTGCTCAGAAGGCAGCAGGACCTTGTGCAAGGTGACTCTCAGCCAAGGCAATTCCTGAGGAGCTACCAGCCCAAAATGTTTTCAGCAGCCAGGGAAATGGACTCCTTCTGTTCTAGAAGGGGATCTGGGAGGTGGAGCCCAGCACCCTTAAGAGCCCACTGTTGTGGCCTTTCTGATAGGCTCGCTACATGTGAGACCTGGGAGCAGCTCACCCAGGGGGCTACTAGCATCTCTTCCTGGGGAAACTTAGCAGAGGAAATTTTCTGGACTGAACTACAGTCTCTGCCACTAGAGCCAGCCTCAATCTGCAAATGATGCTCATAGCTTTTCCTTCTTCCCATATGAGGCTCTCATCCCACTTAGCTAGCATCTTTTCTGGTTTGCCTGGGCCATGAGCCAGCTCCTGTCCTTGGAGGTCTGAGTCAGTGTTTATAATGCTCTTCTCAGGGGATGGTTCCATTCACTATTAAAACTGGAGAAGAAAGTCCTAAGAAACACCACGTGGATACCACGTGTCAAGCTTATTTCTCCCCAGTTCCACGTAGAAGTGATTGCACATCCTCCTGGCGGCAGGGGCAGCTACCTTGCTGCAGTGGTAGGACCTCTTCTAGGTGGCCTGGCATGTGCACTGTGGCACCTCCCTTTCTATCAAGTGGGCCATTTGGTCTGATGTGATGTCACAAGAAATGCCATATTGGGAATCAGTCATTCTGTAAGAGGATTCCCTTCCTTTGGCACAAGCAGTCTGAACTGCCCACCTGGTGGCTGGAGTTTTGCATTCAGTAGAATTCTAAGTGTGTCCTCTGGAAATCAGTACCTCTAAAATCCACAGAAATCTCAACTGTCTAGATGAAAATCATACATTCACAAGTGGATATGATGACTGACAAGGCCACTTCTGCTGAAACCTAATGATTTTATCTGTTGGAAATGTAGCACATGAAATGGTCATTGACTTAGCACCTACACTGAATTTTAAAAAATGACCCCTCATACTCACAGGACATTACCTCTAAGCTGACCCAGAAGATGCATCTTTGCAGGCTGTCCCATTACTCTGGACTGGATGCTTCTGAGGGTGTGATGTGCGGTGAGATTAGCACTGTGGTCACGTCCCCACTGTCATGTCTCTGTTTTTATAAAGTGTGATGTGATGTGACATGAAATGCCTTACTATGCACCAAACATTCTGTAAGCTCCCAGAGCAACAGAATACTGTGCAGAGGCCCCAAACCAGAAAGGCAAGCTCACCACCAGAATGTGTCCTTTCCTATCAAAAAGAATTGCTGCCCCTTACAAGACAAGAGGACTCCAATGTGATCAATTGTGACTAAGTTGGACCAGCCTTGAACCACAGCTCAGACCTATTTTGATTCTGTGCTCACTGGCCATTAGGAACCCAATCCTTATGGTATGTTCACACTGTTCACACACTGGATACTAAATCCTGTATCCTGGAAGAGAACTTCGTATCGACAAGCTCCTTATCAAGGATGGTACAATCAGGAGAAAAAAGCCCTGCAGTAATTTGAACAGAGGACTTTCAATGTAAAGAAATTCTAACTAGGAATATGAAAACATAAAGAGCACTCAAAAGAATCACCTTAGCTGAGGGAGAGTACCCAAGGAAGGACAAATTTGGAAGCGGTGCCTCCTCCCTGCAGCTGGGATTACAGTGAAGAAGCCATGGATGCAGCACCCTGAATGGCAGAGAAACTTGCCGGGTTAGTAGGTCACTGTGTCTACCCTACACTCAAAGTACGGGATTAAGTGCAAGGACATGAATACAAAGAACATGACAGTCACTGGGGATTGTTGCAGAAGTCTGACAATTGCATTTAATTATCATGATGTTACTGCAGATACCACATTTTCTAAGTAGTCTTCATAATCATAATTTAAATATCTGAGTAAATACTCCATTATCTGAATAAATAAAATTATGTATTCATTGAACCATGTTTTCTGAAATGTATAGGTTTATTCTCATTCATAAATTTAGGCAACATAAAACAGCAGTGCCAGAAAAGCACCAGAGTGTGCAGATTCAAGCGTCTGCGCTACAGAGATTAGATTCGTAAGATGTCATTAGATGAGGAACATGCATGATATGGTTTGTCTGTGTCCCCACCCGAATCTCATCTTGACTTATAGCTCCCATAATTTCCAGTTGTGTGAGGGACCCAGTGGGAGATAATTAAATCATGGGGGCAGTTTCCCCCATACTGTTCTTATGGTAGTGAACAAGTCTCATGAGATCTGATGGTTTTATAAGGGAAAACCTTTTTTTTGCTCGGTTCTCATTCTCTTTTGCTTGCCACCATGTAAGATATGACTTGCTCTTCCTTGCTTTCAACCATGGCTGTGAGGCCTCCTCAACCACGTAGAACTGTGAGTCAATTAAACCTCTTGCCTTTTAATTACCTAGTCTTGGGTACGTCTTTATTAGCAGCATGAGAATAGACTAATACAATGCAGTACAGTCAAAATTTAGAGACTCTACATGCTAAGAATAGATCTAGCCAATCAGTCCATGTATATCTGAACTACCTCATTTTACCTCTTCCATTACTCAGACTTGAAGTGAGATGTCATCTCTCAATTTTTATTGGTGGATAGTATATGGGATGAGGCTATGAAATCTGTTCCTGAACTTTTAATAAAGTTGTTCTTTAAAGTAAGAGAACAAAAATGGAAATCATTGTATTTTCTTATTTCTCAAGACATAAAATTGGTTCTAGTGGATCAAAAACAGTAATATGCTGGCTGCTTAATAATGCCTAAATGTTTTCAGAGAACCCTTGTTATTATACTGGTTCATGTCCTTGTGGCAAATCTTCTATAAGAGAAAGTTATTTTAGAATTTAGGACTAAGAAAACTCTGTGTCCATTTGAACTTAATGTTTTCTCCTCTCTCATAATTAGAATTCTGTACATTTTTTTCTTAGCTAAGATGTAAGTAGGCTATTAAGATCTGTTCAAGGCTGGGCACAGTGGCTCACACCTGTAATCCCAACACTCTGGAGGCCAAGGTGGGTGGATGGCTTGAACTCAGAATTTGAGACCACCCTGGGCAATATGACAAAACCCTATCTCTACAAACAAAACAAAAATTAGCTGGGTGTGGTGGTGCACACCTGTGGTCCCAGCTATTAGGGGCTGAGGTGGGAGGATTGCTTGAGCCTGGAGGGTGGAGGTTGCAGTGAGCCAAGTTTGTACCACTTCACTCCAGCCTGGATGATATGAGGAGACCCTGTCTCAGAAAAAAAAAAAAAAAAAAAAAGAGTTCACAACTCATTCACAGAAATAATGCTAACTTTTATAGTTGATGCATTATATATACCTTTTTTTGGTAAAACTGTTGTAAACATGTTTTTCTATTTTGATGGATATTTGTTATAAGCAGTGTTAAACATTTTATGGAAAGAGGTGTAATATAAATATTATACATAAATTCATGAACTTCTTTATCTTTCTTTCCTCTAACGTTAGATGTTTAGAGTTTTTTAAATTGCTTGCTGTCATTGGTAATGCCACCAGGGAAGCTTGTTTCATCACGTCTGGGAGAACAGATCCGTTTTATAAATGCTTAAGAGAGGTTTTGAATGATTCAAGGTTTTGACTCTCTTTAGAGCTTTCTCCATATGTTGCCATATTGATTTCAAAAGGTTAAATTTTTACATGTATAAAATTATTTAATATATGCTCTATTATATTTTAAGATAATAAATATATGAAAGACTATTTTTTACATTTTTAAATTAACTACTTTAATAAATTTATCATGGTAGTTTTTAGCTGATGCATACAGATTTCCTGGCTTTTTAATCAGTTAATCTGAAAATAATTATAGCTCAACTTTCTTCATTCCAACTGCATTGTAAATATAAAACACACTTGATATTTACTAAAAAACTAAAATGTATTTTGTTTTTTTTTTGTTTTTTTTGAGACGGAGTCTTGCTCTGTCGCCCGGCCTGGAGTGCAGTGGCCGGATCTCAGCTCACTGCAGGCTC
>NW_012115110.1:2452284-2459832 GCF_000951035.1 Colobus angolensis palliatus
GGTTTCTGTTTGCTTACGCAGCATCACCCAGCCCTCCACCTGCACCACTGGAGGGATGGCAGGCGTGGAGGTTGGGCTGGTGCTGGTGATGGAGTGAGATACTGGAACAGTGTCTGCTCTCTTGGTACAGCAGCAAGGACTGGAGGGAACAGCGCTGTCTTAGCCCCAACAGTTTATGGGAATTTTCAGCTTTACCTATTTTTATCATTCTGATCGAATGTCAATAAATTCATAGGAGTAAAAGAATAAAAAGTAAAACCCTTGTATTTTCTTATTTGTCAAGATATGAGATTAGTTCTAGTGGATCAAGAATAATAATATTTTGGCTATTTAATAATAATATCTATGAGTAGATGCTAAGTTTAATTTTAAAGGACTCTATAATAGAAAAAAGACATTGTGATTCTTTATTACAACTTCTCTTTCAGATCATAAAATTCTTTGGAATCTACCTCTAAAAATATCTAGCTCACCTCCCTCTCTTCTGCTGCCACAGGGCTGTCACATGTCCTGTGAGGCAGTCACTTTGCCTTCACCCGTTGGATGACCTGCCACCCAATCGTGCTCTCTTGCCACAGAATTATCTTCCAAAAATGCAACTCACTTTATGTCAGGCTCCTGCTTAATAAACCTTTGTTACCTCTCCCTCAGGATGAAGTCCTAATTTCTCATCACCTTATAAAAAGTGACTACAGGCCAGGCGCAGTGGCTCACGCCTGTAATCCCAGCACTTTGGGAGGCCAAGGCGGATAAATCACAAGGTCAGGAGATCGAGACCATCCTGGCTAACACGGTGAAACCTTGTCTCTACTGAAATTACAAAACATTAGCCGGGCACGGTGGCAGGTGCCTGTAGTGCCAGCTACTTGGGAGGCTGAGGCAGGAGAATCACTTGAGCCCAGGAGGCAGAGGTTGCAGTGAGCCAAGATCACACCACTGCACCCCAGCCTGAAAGACAGAGTGAGATTCCATCTCAAAAAAAAAAAGATTACAATTTGGCCATACTCAGCATTTTTTTAACCTCACTCTTCGCATATAATTTATACCCTAGCTAAGACCAACAAAATGCAATTAGCTAAGAGATACTCATTGAAAGACAGGGCAGTATGAGGTGATACAGCCTAACTCAATTTGATCTCTGAAATGAATTTCTAGCTTAGAAAGCCACAGTAGAAAGTGGGAAAATTCTTTTATATAAAACATTAGATTTGGAGAGGCAAAATAATTATTTTTAGAGCCCTAAAAAGAACAATTGGGGAGAACAATTACTACACTTGTCAACATTGTCATCATAAATTGTTACTAAAAGGTTTTGTGTCTCCTCTAAATGAACTGTTGCCACACTACAAATATCAAAATAAAAATATAAGCCAATATAAATATAACTGCATCCACTTTTATGAAACTCTGCTCAGAAACTAAAACTGAGTATTGATGGATTGTGTCATAAATCTATGGAAACTGAGCTTTTCAAAATCTAGAGCAATGATCTTCATCCTAGTCTCCACCCTCACCCACTGTCTGTATTATACCTTTTCCCTCTGCCGCCTTCTCTTTCCAAATTTTACTCTAAGTATTTCTTCAAAAATCAGAAAAATTACCCATTGTCCAAGGGATCCCCATGTTAGTTTTTAGTTTCATTCCTTTGAACCCCTAAGAAACTCTTTTCTATTCCTGTCACTATCCAAAGCCTGTAAAAGCTGGTCTCACAGCACACTGTTGGTTTGGAAAAAAATATTTTAGAATTCTTGGACCTTTGAAGGGAGTATGTGTAGTATAGATTTTCTTTTTCCTTCTTGGTTCTGGGAGAAAGCTAAAAAGATAGGGAAGGGGTGAGAAATTAAACGATGGCTTCAATAAACAGGAGAAAACAAAAGTGAAAAGAGAAAAACACTAAAAAACAGAAAAAACAAAAGTCTGCAAACAGCTTCCATGCCTGCTTCTGTTTCTCAGTGTTTGTAACATTTGAGTCAAAACAAACCTGTGGGTTCAGTGTTTCTCTGAGCAGGTAGGAGGTTGTCAGCCTAAAAGAGTCATTCATGAACCTTCACATCTGATCAACTTTCCAATCTCGATTCATCAGCTGCACTGTTCACTATGCAGAAAATCCTTCGATCTGAAACCTTAGGGACAATTTCAATTTTTTGGCAGAAGCCAATGTTTTAATATATAGCTATTATATATATTGGCTATATATTCTGCCTACAACATAGGCAGAATAATGGTCCTTAATAATGCACATATTCTAATCTCCAGAACTTGTGAATATATTACCTCATATGACAAAAAAGACTTCGCAGATGTGATTTAAGTTAAGGACTTTGAGATGGGGAGATCATCCTGGAATATTCAGATGAGCCCAGTCTAATCACTTGGATCATTAAAAGTAGAGAACCTTTCTCAAACAGGATCAGAGAAAAAGATGACTGATGGAAATAGGGCCAGGGAAATGCTACGCAGCTGAGTAAGATGATAGAGGAAGGGGCTGTGAGCCAAGGAATCTGGACCACTGCTAGAAGCTGAAAAAGGCAAAGAGAATAATGCTGTCCTAGATCCTCCAGAAAAGATCGCTGACACTTTTATTTTAGCATAGTGAGACTCATATCAGACTTAAAGACTTGTATGGTAATACATTTGTGTTGTCTTAAGGCACTGAATTTGTTGCAATTTGTTATGATAGCAGTAGAAAAGCAATGCACTATAGTTCACTTTTGAGTTTTTTAATTATGATTTTTTTACAAAACGTTGTTGCTATGATTTTTCCTTCTAAGACCTGCAGTGACCCACTGCTAACAGAGCTGGCTCACTTCAAAGTGATGGATGAAACCATATGGAGATATTCCTGGGTTCAGTTGGAAGACAGAGTGCTTACATCTGAGAGAGGACTTGAGGCAAGTTGAGTATAGGGCTTGATCATGAGTTTAGTATCTACCTCTCTCACTGGACTGCTCCATCAATGAGGGCAGGTTTATCTATCATGTTCCCCTGTGCTATGGTTTTTTGTTGCTGTTGTTGTTCCCACCTAAGCTCATGTTGAAATTTAATCCCCAGCGTGACAATATTAGGAGGAAGGTATTAGTGGAAGATGTTTGAGTTGAGGGAACAGATCCCTTGTGAATGACTTGGTGTTGTTCTAATGGTAGTGAGTGAGTTTTCCATCTCATGAGATGAATCAGTTCTTGAAGGAATGGATGAGTTCCCTTGAGAGTGGGTTGTTATGAAGCCAGGATACTCTCGGGTTTTGTCCCTTTCAAGTGCCTGTTTCTCACTAGGTTTGACCTTCTCACTAGGTTTGATGCAGTGCAGAAGCCCTCACGAGAAGCTGAGCAGAGGCAAAGGCTACAGAACCATGAGCAAAATAAACCTCTTTTCTTTATAAATCACCCAGCCTCGGATATTTCTTTGTAGTAACACAGAAAGGACTAAGACATCCTGGATGTTCAGTTCTTGGAGAAGCATGGGTATTTTGCCAAAGCACTTAAGAGCAGGCTTCTGGGTGTCTGACTGCATTTGAGCCTTCAAATTCCAGCTGGGTAACTTCTAAGCTGTGTGCCGTGTGCCTTTGGGCAGATAAGTCAATGCCCCTCCTGTGCCTGTGTGAGGCCAACAGCAGTACTTCATAAAGGATAGCTGGGAGAATTAAGTACATTATGGTCATTTTTCAACTAGCATGTACCTAATATGTGCTAGGTCCTCTTCTGGGCACCCTGGAACTATCAGTGAACAAGAAAAAAAACAATCCTCTGTCTTCTTAGAGCTTACATTCTAGTGTGAGAACACAAATAATAAGTATGCTAAATGACAAATAGAAAAACAAAATAAGGCAAGGAAAAGAAATAGTATCAAAGGCAGCTGGTTATGATTTTTAAGATATAGTGGCCAAGTATATTAGCTGGTTCTCACATTGCTAATAAAGAGATACCCAAGACTGGGTAATTTATAAAGGAAAGAGGTTTAAATGACTCACAGTTCGGATGGCTGGGGAGGCCTCAGGAAACTTACAATCGTGGCAGAAGGGGAAGCAAACACACCCTTCTTCACATGGCACCAGCAAAAAGTATGAGTGAAGCGAGGGAAATGTCCCTTATAAAACCATCAGATCTTATGAGAATTCACTCACTGTCATGAGAACAGCATGGGGGAAACCACCCCCATGATTCAACTACTTTTCACAGGGTCCCTCCTACGACCCGTGGGGATTATGGGAACTACAATTCAGAATGGGATTTGGGTGGGGGATTTTAGCCAAACCATATCACCAGGGTAGGCTTTATTAAGAAGGACATTTTGAAAACTCTTAAAGGGGGTGAGAAAATTAGTCACATCGGTATCTAGGGCAAGGGCTTTCTCAGCAGAAAGAGCATCTGGACAAAGGCCCTGAGGCTGGAGGAAGCCGGTGGAATGGAAGACCTGGTGACAGGCACATCTGGAGTAAAGAGAACAAGGAGAAATTTGGTAGTGAGGACAATAATGTGGGGTTAGATTATGTGGAGCCTAGCAAGCCATTTTAGAAGAAGAAAGGTTTTCAGCAGTAAGGGATACCAGGAACAGACATTTACAATGAGCCACTCTGGCTTCTGTATCTAGGACAGACTCCAGAGGACGTGGGGTAGAGTCAGGGTCAGGAACGCGGAGACCAAATCCAAGGCCACTGGGAAACAGGGGCATGAGATTGTGGTCCCTCAGAATAGAGCGGTGGTCCTGGAGATGGTAAGAAATAATTAGATTGCTGGACAAGTTTTAAAATAAAGCCAAAGCAATTCCCTAACTCAAAGGATATGGAATGTGCAAAAGTGATAACAGTTGAGAATGACCTCAGGTTTGGGGGAGGAAAAAGTTGGTAGAGCAGGCTAGCTATCAGCTGAGAAGGGAAGGTTGGGAATGGGCTCAGTGTTGAATGTGTGGAGAGTCCAATGTGAATAAAGCACCCGTGGAGATGTCGAAAAGACAGCTGGACAAAGGAGTCAATGTCAGGAGGCTGCAGTGTAGACTATGCACTTGAACATCAGTGTGTGAATGGTATTTGAAGCCGTGAGACTGCATAAGGTCACAAGAGGAATGTGTGTGGACAGAGAGGAGAGGAAGACTGAGCTCTGGGCCATAAAAAGTAAAAAATCAGAGGGGAAAGAAAGGAAAGCTTGTTTTTAGAAAAACCACAGGAGTGTGGTATTGTGGAATCTAAGAGAAGACATGAATCAAGAGAGAGGAAGGGGTCAGCTGAGTGGAATGTAACTGGTCCCATTGGGTTTAGCATCATAAAGATCTTCCACAATGTGTTTGTGGAGTATAGAGGACAGAAGCTGGTGGAGTGAGGTTAAAAGACAAGAGGGGGAGAGGAAATGGAGTTAGTGAGGATAGACAACTCTTGACCGCTTTATTGAAAAAGGGAGCAAAGAAATGGGTGATTGCAGGCAGAAGAAATGGGGTTAGGAGAAGGGTCATCAAAGATGGGAGAAATGACAGCATGCTTTTGCATAGATGGTGATAATCCAGTGAAGAGGAGAAACTTGGTGATGTGGGAGAAAGTGGAGAAAGCTCTGGGAGCCGTGCCCTGGAGTCAGGGGAAAACAGGGGGGCGGCACACATTGCTGGAGAAGGTTGCTTCAGCGGGAGCATGGACAGGGCATCCAGGGAAGATGTATAAAGGGGAAGACAGTGGAGACGGGTGCTGGCAGATGAAGAGCTAAGAGGAGGGAGTCTGGAGCATTGTTCTCTTATTGTTTCCATTTCTCAGAGAGGGGGAAGCCAGGTCACATGGGGGAGGAGATGGACAGCAGTAGCTAGTGCTCAGCAAGCCTCCAGGGTACTTACGCTTCTCCAAGCCACAGGTCTGAACCCTAGACGGCAAGTAAAGCTGCCTGCTGAATTATTGAAGAAATGCATATGATAAATTTTATTTGTGAGAACCTAAATACTAATTTTTATAGTTCTATGAGCTTCAGCCAAATTTTTTGTTAAGTTATGGTCACAATAATGTATTTTGTGTTTCATTTCAATGCACATTGTAAAGAATTGTGATAGCACACAATCAGGCCTGTTTTAGCAGGAAAATCTAAGTGGTAAGTATGCTGATAGTCTCAAAAAAAGAACATGTGAACGTTTCTCTGAACTGTATTATAATGAAGATGAGGTAAGGAAAGTTCTCTCTTGTGACTAAAAGAGGCATGAATTTGGTGTCTATACTAAAACCTGGGCACTTCTTGCCCAAATTATTCCTGAAAATAGATAAAGTATAATAAAAAGAGAAAAACAAATAAGAGGACAGAAATAGAGAGATCATAATTTTAAAACAAAGCAACTTTCAGCATGAGCAAGGCAGGCTGAGAATAAATAAAAAGAAGCTACTTCCGAGTAGAAAATCAGATTACAGAGTTCATGACTCCAAGATTTTTACCAGTAAGAAGGGCAAAAAAGTAAAACTGGTTTGAGTAAAAAATAAAAAGCAGTTCCATAAATGAAGCTCAGAGGTCAATGTTAGGACAAGTAAAAAGGTTATTTCATAGAATATCCCGGGAAACTATTGTTGGCAACAGAATGCTGGGCTTCATGGACCCGGCTTCTGACTAGAAAGTCAACTTCTCTCTCTTGGTTTAAACCTCAGCTATCTAGATTATAGAACTTGTGTCAGAGAGTACGGGTCATGCACTTGATATTAATAATGAATGCACAGATGGGATTTTTTTTTACCATGAAAATAATGAAATTCATTTTCTCACCTTGCTTGAAAGTTCTGAGTACTTTAAACCCAATAACCGACCGATCTCTGGATTGTCTTCATGGGATTCTTACTCAGAGCTTCTCTGAGCTGACAAACAGATGCTTCGATAATGGATGTCTGAGGAATTATAGAATTCTACCTTGTGAATGGAAAATTGAATAACTCAGGGTTCTGAACTTGAACTTGAAACACCCTTGAGAAAAGTGACCAGTCTGAAAAAGAATGTAATCTAAATTCCCATGCTTCCATGGAAATATGCCCTCTGGGAAAGTTCAAAGAGGACCAACTGGTTTTCTACAATGAACTTCAGTTTATAAATGCATTCTAAATTTGTCTATCACCCTGGGATTCTTGTAATACAAGACAGCAAAACAGCAGGATGCCTTCTGCCTCTCTCCTCTGTGGTGGTTGTAAAGGACAACTGACATCCCTTACCACTACTTGGGATCAGGCCAGGAAGGGTCCAGAAATAGCATTTATGCTAAAGGCAATGGCTCTGAATTCATCAGCCCAGCCTGGATTTGCAATCCTTCTGTACATTTGGAGGAACAACTACCTTATTCACATGCATATATATGTTTGATGGATGTAAGTAGATGACATAGATATAGACATAAACAGGTATCTGTGTGTCTATTTATTAACTTTAAAAGAAACATTTTATTGCATACTTGTAATTTGCCAAGAAAGTAGATTTTAGATACTCTTACCACAAAAAGAAGAAAAGGAGAAAGAAAGAAAAAGAAAGAAAGAAAGAAAGAAAGAAAGAAAGAAAGAAAGAAAGAAAGAAAGAAAGAAAGAGGGAAGGAAGGAAGGAAGGAAGGAAAGAA
>NW_012115110.1:2460057-2470404 GCF_000951035.1 Colobus angolensis palliatus
AGGGAAGGGAAGGAAGGAAGAGAAAGATGGAGGGAGGGAGGGAGGATATACTTATCTTGATGTATGTATATCAAGATATGTATGTCAAAATATATATATATCAAGATAATTACATCAGAACATCATGATGTACACCTTAAAAATATATAATTTTAAAAACATAAAAAGATAAATATTTAATTGTTATTTCATTTATTAACTTTCAAGTACAGGGTACATGTGCAGTTTTGTGACGTAGGTAAACCTGTGTCATGGGGGTTTATTCTATACATTATTTCATGACCCAGGTATTAAGCCTAATACCCATTAGTTATTTTTCCTGATCCTCTCCCTCCTCCCACCCTCCACCCTCTGATAGGCTCCAGTGTGTGTTGTTCCCCTCTATGTGTTCATGTGTTCTCATCATTTAGCTGTCACTTATAAATGAGAACATGTGGTATTTGGTTTTCTGTTCTTGCATTAGTTTGCTAAGGATAATGGCCTCTAGCTCCATACATGTTCTGGCAAAGGGCATGATCTCATTCTTTTAATGGCCTCATAGTATTCCATGTATTCCATAGTATTCCGTGTATATGTACCACTTTCTTTATCCAGTCTATCACTGATGGACGTTTAAGTTGATTCTACGTCTTTCCTACTGTGAACAGTGCTGCAATGAACATACGCGTGCGTGTGTCTTGGTAATAGAATAATTTGGATTTATACCCGGTAATGGGTATAATTTGGGTTTATACCCGGTAACGGGACTTCTGGATCAAATGGTATTTCTGTCTTTAGGTCTTTGAGGAATCACCACACTGTCTTCCACAATGGTTGAACTAATTCACGTTCCCACCAACAGTGTATATGCATTCTGTTTTCTCCACAACGTCACCAGCATCTGTTATTTTTTTACTTTTAATACTAGCCATTCTAACTGGTGTGAAATGGTTCTCAATGTGGTTTTGATTTGCATTTCTCTAATGGTCAGCGATGTGAAGCATTTTTTCATATGATTGTTGGCCATATGTATGTCTTCTTTAGATAGTTCAAATAGTTGGTGAGGATTACCTAGGAATTCAAAATATGCTTGATATTGCTTTCCAAACCTGCTAGAATATTTATTTTCAAATGGCAGGTTTCCATGTCACTGCATGGGCATCTGGTCCTGCTCTCTGGGCTCATGTGTATCTGGCTACACACCACTGAGAAGCATGAGTGACCCGAGTTCTGCATTAGAACATTTTTCTTATCTTTTAACAGCTTTGCTACCATTTTCTAAACATAACTCAGTGATCCTCTATTCAGAGTTTAATTTTATCACTGGATTTAGAGTTTAGAGAAATAAATGCTCCATAATCATTACAGTATCCTGTGTTCCTGACAGAATAAAGAAAACAGCTTACATAACAGCAATGATATTGCTGAAATTTAAATGAACTTTCAGAGGTTCATGGTACGATTATAGGAATGAGTGGAGGATTATGTATACAATTATCTATGCATTAATTTTTCATCCATCCATCTAACCACACCAAGCCAAGGATCAAGGATCAAAGATGTGTGTGTGGGGAGGGGGGAGTGTATGCATATACATATATACAAATATGTATTTATGCATATATACATATGTATCTGTGCATATATGTTGGTAAATATACGTTTCTGTCCTTTGCTCTGTCTCTCTTTCTGTCATTTTATTTTGCTTAATAATCACATGATAAAATTTCTATATAGCTGCTCAAAGAGAGCAGGTTATTCAAAACTCTCTAAGCAGTTGTGAAACCCAAGGGACGTGAACAGAATTCTGCACCTCAAAACCAAGTAATCTCTGTATTGAGGTTATTCGAAACAGCCCTGCAAACCAAAGTAGATTTCACAGGAAAAGCCTACTGAGGCTAATTACCTTGATGGAAACCAATAAGGAATTGCTCATCTCATATTATCAGTTCATTTCATTTCAGTTCATCTCATTTATTCTTCATGAAAACCGACACTTGAGGATACCGGGTTTGAGACTGTGCTCCTCTACCTCTGAGCCTTGGTTTCCTCATCTACAAAACAGCAGTAGCAATCGTTCTCTTGCCAAGATAAGAGAGCGGACGCAACAAGGTGATGAGAGCAGAGTACCTTTTTTAGTACCATCAATGACACTAGTGCTGCTTGCTATTAGTCAACAGCTGTGCGGGATCTCCACACAACGTCCTTGGCCTGGACCCCCGTTTTCTACCTTTGGCTGGGCTTCAGATCAGGAACGAACGTGGCAGGAACTCCTGCCTTTGTTTTTGACCCAGAAAGAGTCCTTAGAACAGGGGTCCAAGCCAAGCCCTTGAAGAAGACTGAGCATCAGCCAAAGACCAAGCAACCAGGCCACGTGGGCAAGACGTGAACTGCAATAAGGATCAGAGCCAAGGTTCACAGGAGGTAAGCAGAGCCTGGTGGAACGTGGTGGGCTTGGAAGCATGCGGAGAACACAGTAGTCAGGAGAATGAAGCTGCTGCTGACCTTCCCCAGTAGAAGAGTGGACAGTGGGTACCTCAGACTGACTCAAAGTAACCAAGTCAGGTGCAAGTTTTCTCCCAGTAAATAATGACAGTTAATCTTCAATCGCAGGCTCAGCTCCCCCTATCTACACAATCAAGTCTTATGCACCCACGACAGAGGCAAGAATTCTAGTCTAGAGCACTGGGGTGCAGGCTTCATCTGAACTCATTCTGACAGCTCCACTGTTTGGTCAGAGGACACTCACCCATGCCTGTCTGCAAAAGTGGACTTTCCACCACTGCAATGAGTTTTCTCTTTCCTATATCCTGTCTTCCAGGGAGTCTAGATTCATGTGTTGGCACATCTTAATCTATCCTTTACTGAGTTCTGTCCGGTGTCATGATACAGGATATTTGAAACAAAATTTCTCAGATGTGCCTGAAAAAGTATTTGCCCACTTATTCTCTTTGATTTAAATTAAAGTTGGCGGTTTTTTGTTTGTTTTTTGATCTTTTGTTTTTGCTCTTTTATTATGACAAGATATCTTTTAGAATATAATAAGCTTTTGTGACTGTTTTATAATGTTTCACTTTGGATTTCCTGGTCCCATTTGTATAACTGGATTCATCTACAATAACATTTTGTATCTATGCAATTAGAAGCAAAGCATCTAAGAAAAAGATGGCAGATACTATAGCTGGTCCTTGAGGGCTGATCCCCTTTGCAGATCTCTTTAGACCTTAGATCCAATATTTATTCTGCTTTTCTACTCTGTCGTTGTTCTCAACATAAAGAGACAAACTTCTTGAAGCTGGAAGCCACATGTTGATAGACATGGTGACTTTTGTCAAACTCTACAGAAAACTTAAGTTTTCCACATCCTGTTTTTTCCCCTTGTTTTTTCTCTTGGGGTTGTTATACAGTCTCAGCTAAAACCATGAACTCTCATTTTTAAATATTCTGTCTACAAGCAGGCGATAGCAACTTCACATCTCAGACAGAAACATTGTGAGTAAGAACCTGGGTCAGGCACATGCATTTTGTTCAATCGTTTGATTGTGGATGATGAACCAAGCCAGGTGGGACCTTGAAAATACTGACTGATTTTTTTTTTTCTAGGGTTTTGGTCAAACATGGAACTTTTAATGAAGTTCCATGAGCACTTTTAATGAGCACTTCTCTTGTGCTCCTGACTGAAATTGCATTATCAGAAGCAGCTATTAGGTGAGTTTGGGATTATGTTGAGTCCAACATCAGCTACTTCTGATTTTTAGGACGAAAGTTCAGCTTCATATAGGACAATTGAGCTCGGTACATGGGACTTCCCATGTTAACAAAAAACTGCCCAAATTTTAATAATGTTTTAATCAGTCCTGGCTCAAGCATAACCAGGTGATTTGGGCGTAGTTTTTACAGAAAACTCTAGTGAAGGAGGGAGGGTAATGTGTTTCAGTGATGGAGAAGAGCTGAGAAGAATTACTAACCAGGATATATGCCTTTGAAATCCATTCTTTTTATTTTTTTCCCCCTGAAAAGAGATCTTTTCAGTCCTCTTGGTTTGTGTCTGAAAATCTCAGTGGCCTGAGAACACAAAGGAAATTGATTCAAAGACTTTGGAAAACTTTGCAGAGGGGCTGTCATTCGACTGGCTTCCTTTGTCAGGAGCCCGAATCTGATACCGCCCCGTGGAAAGGGTATGAGGGAGACGGAACTCGCCTCTGACCCAGTTCCTTTTCAGCCCTGCCTCAGAGAGATTGTGCAAAGAACAATCCCCACCATAGTCAAATCCATAATTGTTCTGGAAAGTGTTTTCCCTATGGTTTCTCATAAGTTATTTGTAGGTGAACTTTCCTCACCAGCCAAGAAACTGTCCAAGCTCCATGAGGTTAAATGATTTCCCCAAAGACTATTACATCTTAATCCAATTACGAAGCAATCTCATTTTGCTGAATGCATTACCAAAATGTTTTCAAGCCTCCATTGTATGTATCTTTCTAGAGGAATAGTTTTATGTTCGTCGAATTGAAAGAAAACTTTTCAAATGCCAAAATGATAGGACACATTGATATTCCTCAGGTCAAGCTTAAAAATGCAATTTAGGTTTACCTGGCAACGGAAAATACTGTTAAAACAGATTAATGCACTCCAAGAGTTCAAATAACCCACGTGGAAAAAATACAGAAATCTGTGTTGTAGGTTTAGAAAATAGATGGGCTTATAAAGTATAACCTTTCAAAATTGATCAGCAAAGCCCCTCTTTATTAATCCTAGTTAAAATATAACAGCCTAGGGAAGCTGTAGGGCCACAGACACATCAAATAGAGATTTTTCCTGTAGGAGCTGAAAGAAGAGCACAAGTTGAAAAGAGCTCCACAGGTCTAGGAAGGCACCCTCCTGAACACACGTGCGCAGCAACCTTAGGCACCTACCCGTGAACAAAGGTTGGTGGGCAAGCCTGACGCTAACTGGACCCCTCTTTGTAGCCAAGGGAAAGGCAGCCACCTAGAGCTTTCACCAAGAGGCGCACATTGCCAGTGCTTGAAAGGAAATCACAGGTGACCGCTCCATGCATGTTACTTTTCTTGCCCACTCAAGTAGATTGTCCTGGCTTGTGTCTCTGAATTTCTACTAAAGGAGTGAGCCCTGGGAGGTGACCTCCTTTAGACAAACTTGGTTTACAGTTCCCAACCCTGAACCACACTGAGATGTGACCTTGGACCAACTACTTAAACACCTCAGTGTTTTAAAAACAGTTTGCACGGCACACATTTTACCGTTTCCAAGCCAAAAAGGGTATCTTTCCAACAGGATGTCCTTCTTCCTATTCCCAATGGACTTCTTTTGGGGTTCCATCTCCTCACCTGAAAGACCCATCCAGGCAGCCGGTCAGCCTCTCTTCTGATCCTCTCTGGGTCCACTGCCCACCTTCCGGGCTCTCATTGTCCAGTGCAGCACTGCCCAACAGAGAAAGAATTCCAGCTACATAGGCAGCTTAAAGTTATTTTAGGCCTGGCAGGGTGGATCATGCCTGTAATCTCAGCACTTTGGGAGGCCGAGGCGGGTGGATCACCTCAGGTCGGGGGTTCGAGACCAGCCTGACCAACATGGAGAAACCCCGTCTCTACTAAAAATACAAAATTAGCCGGGCGAGGTGGCAGGCACCTGTAGTCCCAGCTACTCAGGAGGCTGAGGCAGGAGAATTGATTGAACCCGAGAGGTGGAGGTTGCAGTGAGCTGAGATCGCGTCATTGCACTCCAGCCTGGGCAACAAGAGGGAAACTCTGTCTCAAAAAAAAAAAAAAAGTTATTTTAGTAATCTTAGTAACCACCTTGAAAAATAAAAAGGAACAGTTGAACCTTATTTCAATAATATATTTTGTATTTTGTTTAACCCAATATATTAAAAATATTATCACTTCAAAATGTAATCAGTGTTAAAACGTAGGTGAGATAGTTTACTTCTTTTTGTACTAAATCTTTTAAATACAGTGTGCTTTATACTCACGGCACATTTCAATTCAGACTAGTCTACTTTCAACTGCTCAGTGGCTGTGTTCAGCCAGTGACTAGCGTAGGAGAAAGCACTGGTCTGGAGCAGAGCAGCAGCGTCTGGCTGTGCCTGCTGGCCCATAGTCAGTGTCCTGTCCTATCTGTATTTTGCTGTTGTTGTTGCTGTTTGTTTGTTTGTTTGTTTCGAGACATAGTCTCAATCTGTCACCCAGGCTGGAGTGCAGTGGCATAATCTCGGCTCACTGCAACCTCTGCCTCCCGGGTTCAAGCAATACTCTTGCCTCAGCCTCCTGAGTAGCTGGGATTACAGGTGTGCACCACCATGCCCCGCAAATTTTTTGTATTTTTAGTAGAGACAGGGTTTCACCATGTTGGCCAGGCTGGTCTCAAACTCCTGACCTCAGGCGATCCACCCGCCTCGCTTTCCCAAAGTGCTGGGATTGCAGATGTGAGCCACTGCGCCCAGCCCCTGTCCTATCTGTTTTAACTTCAGTGTGCCATGATGATATTTTGAAACCTAATAATGCCCTCTATCTATAGCTGAACTAGTAAAATAAATGTCTCTTAGATTGACATGAAATGTCCTTTGTAGTATTAGTAAGCATTTTCCTCTTTTTCTCCTCTCTGGTTTCTTAATCTCTGGCCAAGCTTTAGCCTTAACTCACCTTAGAACATACTGCCCTCCATCCACCTCCATACCATCCCCAGAAAGAAATGCAACCAGATCCCCCTGCCTGCCAAGACCCTTAATGACCCACATCCAGCATCCCTCCTTCACTGGACGCATCATCCCTTTACTGATGAACTCTCATCCAGTCCCTCAATGGCAGCAGGAGCAGCGTGTCGCCTTGTATTGTAGTTACTCATCTGAAACATCAAGCACCGTGTACAGAGCCAGTTCTGTGAGACCCTCCCGGAATGCCTAGTGCAGGAGTCATGTGAAGGTGGACCCTGAATCAAAACCCTTTCCCTTTTCTCTTCTTATGCTATATAGAAGGGATCCTAGTGCCCTATCAGCAGACTGTCACCTAATCAGAGCTTGTTGAGCTAGCTCAGGGCACACATGGAGACCATGAGCATTTGCAGCGAGTTTTAGCGTAGTAGCATACGGACCTATCCGTGGGAAGGGCAAGGATATGCAGAGTGGCTGCCTCATTAAAGACCTCTGGGCTTCTCCAGCTAAAGGCAGAACACTGTTGTGTTTGATTCTATCTCTTTGGTTGCCTGGATAATCCAAAGTAATCTCAACTCATTTTATTTAGTCTCTAAGAAGCCTGACATTGTTCTGAAATCACTTGTAAGTTTTCACTGAAACTGGAGAGTTTTTCTTTGTTTGGCAGGATACATTTATAATTTCTTCTTCTACAGTGAAAGCCCAGGTGAGAGGGGTCCAAGCAAGCAGATGGCACAGAAGCATTTGTTGGGTGAGACACACCTGAAATCACCTGCATCTCCTTGGTGGCCTATGGAATGTCTGGGCTGCAGGGGCCTCGGGATGGGGGTGTGGGTGCTGGGTCCGGCCTCAGTCTTCCAGATGCAGGCTGTGGTCATCAGTCTGGTTCTCTTCCTCTGCCCCTTTCCTCTGTTTTGAAGCTTAAGACAGAACTTGACACAGTAATTCCTGGCCTGACCCTGGGTGACTCAGTACTCAATTTCATCTTTCCCTCTCCCTCATGACGGGAATCAGGAGCAGATCTCATCCCCACCGTGTATAACCCTTTATTAGCTTTCCTGTAAACAGATAAAGAGCTTTCTCTGGTGCAGATGGCTAAGTTTTCCTTCTTATTTTTTCTTCTCAATGACACATGTTGTTTTATTCTTGTTACTAGCATATCTGAACCTTTTGCACCATTCAGGAAAGAGAAAAGGGGAGCTCAGGCGAGAAATACAGTTTTACTATTTATTAATTAATTTTTTATGAAGTTCAAATTTTGTCAATTCCTTACCTAAAGTCTAACAACTCTCCGCATTTTGCATCCAAGCATCCTCCGTATTTGCTTTAGATGGCAATAGCAGGATGATGAATGGACCCTAGATTCCCACTGCTGGGTCAAAGGATGGCCCACTAAGCAAGTACTCAATACTTATTAACAATAATTGAGAGAAAGATGGAATATGGAGTATTTGCCTTTTAGGAAATAGAGTGCTCAGGTTAATATTTTTCTAAAGGAAAGAAAAAGCCTGACAGAGCTATTCCCAGACTTCCACAGTTGAAATTTGGGCCAGTGGTCTAGGATGTCTTAGGAGTTTGGTGGAAGGAGATTCCTGAGAGTAGCCCCTGCTCAAATATAAACTCTTTGCCAAGGATTCCATGCAAGTAGTTTGTGTCACTCTCTTGCTTCAGGTATTTTTCTATGCAGATCTTTTTCTATGCAGGCTTTTCTTGCATCCTGATCTATTCTCAGAATGAGGACTAAAGGGACCTTAAACAAACACAGCTATCTCTCACCTCACAATAAATCAGAAGTTCAGTAAAATAATGGGAATGTCCTCTAACTTCAAAAGTTGGAGTAATTGGACTTGTAACAAACTGGGTTCAGATTTTATCAAAGCACTTGGCTTGTTTGCTCTGAGTCATCCAACAAAGTTACCAAGTTTGTTTCCTTTAGAAGGTAAGGCTAAAGCAAGTTCTATTTGGTTGATTAATTGATTGGTTGATTATATGTTAATCACAGTGATTGTAAAGTTATTTCCTGTTGAGATAACTGCTGGGAGCTGGAGGAGTGATCAAGATGTTTCAGAGTCACTTAAGTCCCTGGGCACATGTTCAGTCTCAGCAGCGTCTGTTCTGATCAGGGTCTGTGCAAAGTCCTTCAGGATGACAGGGCAAAGCCACCGGAGGATGGTTGACTTCAGGCTCTCTGCACTCCCTCCCAACAGGGAGCTCTGACACTGGACACCTCATGATCAGGCCCTCAGGGCATGTGCTTCTCCCCATGGGCAGCAGCATCTGACTGGTCATCCCCGTACCTTCGCTCCATTGCTTCATTGGTCCCAGTAGGAAGCCGAGCAGAAGCACCTGGTTTCTAGGAGCTGATGAGGGCTGCTGGCAAATGAGTGGATAGTTTCCCAGAAAAGTAGTGGTCAGCGATCATAACATGGCACTTAATACTTGGAGGCAGGGGGCACACCATTATTCCAGTGAGCTCCATGACCTCAGCAAAGTTGATGCAAGCAGCGGAGTGTTGGTGGTTTGACAGTGAAGGGAAGCAACACTAGCACCGGCCCATCCCGAACAACTAAAAGTTGTAGCTGCTCATCCCTGGGGAGGGCTCCCCCTTCACCAGGCACTGTGCCAAGTTCTTTGTGTGTTCTACCTGGTGTACTCCTCACAATAAGCCAGCTGAGGCTGTCATTAACCCATGCTGCAAATAAGGAAACAGAACCTTACAGTAATCACTAAGTGACTTGTTAAATTCACAGCCAGCCAAAGGCAAACCTGGGATTTGAATTCAATTGATCTTTCTGTCTGCTACTTATGCTAAAACTCCGCCACTGTTTCCTTTCTCTTAATCGCCTGTCTTAAAGCTTCAATTCAATCATCACCTCTTCTGTAGAATTTCTCTGATTTATAGAGAGGTCTTGGAGTTGAGCTGCTCCAGTCTCACTTCCATACTGGTACAGCAGTCAACTTGCTATGGTTAGAATCACCATAGCTCTGCTGCTCTAGAGACTCTGAAGTCCTGGGATACCTATGGACTATATGTTCCTGATGTGATGATTGTCAGCAGTTAGTACCATACAGGTAACATATATATGATGAAAGGAGGAAAAAGAAAAACAGACAGAGAAAGGAAAGAAATAAGAAGGGGAAGAAGAACAAAGGAAGGAAAAAAGCAGACCCTGTCATTCTTTTCATATGATTTAACCATAGTCATTTATCTGAAAAGAATATTCATTACTTCTATTGTAGAAATAAAAAAACTAAAAGACAACTGAAAGTGGCCTGAATTTTTTCATTGTGTAAAAATTAATGGGGCTCTTATCATTAAATGATCCACAGGAAGAAAGTATCATACACCTATTCACAGGGAGTAAGATGTCAGAGAGAAAAAAACCTCTGTTTTCTATCAATAGCCAATTTCTGGAATTTAAATTTAATACATTTTAAGAACGATATCCTGAGACTTATGTTATCAGTGATCACGTTTTCCTTATCTTGAACTAAGATAATAAAAACATGTAAAAAAAACAAAAAAGTCAATTTTCTAACCTAAAACTTTTGGAATATTCACCCCCAGCATAGAGCACGGGGCAATAATACTCAGTGAATTCTTGGCCGGGTGCGGTGGCTCAAGCCTGTAATCCCAGCACTTTGGGAGGCCGAGGCGGGCGGATCACGAGGTCAGGAGATAGAGACCATCCTGGCTACAC
>NW_012115110.1:2470627-2531595 GCF_000951035.1 Colobus angolensis palliatus
TTGAAAGCATGCGTAAATGCGTGAATGTCTGAATCCATAAGGAAATGAATCTCTCTGAACCTTTGTGATAAAACAACAAACATTTAGGCAGTCAAACTGGAGATGGGAGTGGAGAATAAGATATAGTCGAGCTCCTCAAACCATTTCCGCATAGTAAGACAGCACTGAGAAAGACAACAAGAAGGGAGTTTATTTTTAAAATACGGAAAACTAAGAGATACAGAAGATAGACTGAGAGACTCCAGACACTCTTGGTGGCAACTCTAGAAGATGAAAAGAAAATGATGCAGACGTGACTAGTCTAAAAGTTAATGGTTATTTTCCAACTTAAAAGCTCTGCGTCTTCTGTAGGACACTCAATCTGAGTTCAGAGTGAGTTAAGAAAAAAAATCCATATTGGAACATAATCTAGTACAATTTAGAACAGCAAGTTAAAGAAAAAAAGTAAAAGTTATAAAAAATGTTTTGAAAATAAATATCTGCAAGAATAACCACAGACACATCACTGGCAAATTGATGAAGAAATCAGTGAAGTATCCTCAGGGTACTGAGGGAGGAAGATCAATACTGAATTATGTTCTAATCCATGACTATTCGAATTTATGGTGAAATAAAGACATTTTCAGTCTTATTTAAGATAGTTTACAAGCTTTCTGCATTGAAAGGAAGGACTACATATTAAAAAAAAAGCAAAGTGCCTATAGAGGCATGGTGGGGATTACGAAACTATGCCCAGTAAAGACCCTACTAACATCTGTGTGTTCATATAACCAATTCTGTGTCTAAATTTGATTTCTGTATATTAAACAGTTGTGGTTAAAGTTCTAGACAACAGGTTGAGTGGTCCTCTAGTTAACAGCTAACGGATACCATGCCCCTTGTCCTATTGTGGAAGGAGAATACAGGACCTAAATAACTTTTGACACTGTTGAAAAAATTTAGAATAAGTCCCATTTATTTAAGTGTGAATAAACTTGAAAGAGAATAAAATAACTGTTTTAATATCATAAAAGGTAATATTAGAAAAAATAAGGAAAGAAATAAAAAGAAGAAAGAAGAAGGAAGAAAGAGAAAAGCTTTCCTGCTAAAAATGATCAAGTTTTTAAGTCTTCCTGACATTTCTCTCCAGTGGTGGCGAAGTCCTCAGGTTGTGAGCTGGTGCTCTGCCCTCATAAGGAAGAAGTCAGCTCTCACTTTGCATCCTCCCTTGCAGCTAAGGTGCAAGCATGTGACCTTGGCTCTAACAGTAAGCATATTTGAATAGGCACAAGTGAGGCTTCTGTTCAGAGACCAGAGAATCTCAAAAGCAGGTGCTTTGCAGCATCCTTTGTGGGGAGGGTAAGGGAGGAAACCTCCTCTGCCAGGCCAGCCATAGCACCCAGGCCCAGCACTGTCAGTGCTGTCTATAGGGGTTGTGTCCACAGCTCCGTGTTCCTCTGCTGGGGCAGTCCTGCTGGGCCACGTAGGTGTTCTACCAAAGGATGGTTCTCTGGCCTTCTGTGACACACTCTGAGGGTCTCTAGTATGCCTAAATAAGTCTCTTTCCTGCTTAAACTAGAATTGATGTGTAATGTATAGCCAACAACTCTCAATGGCATTATGCATGTTGAGGAAAATACAGTTTCACCATGGTACTACAACAATTGATCCAGGCAGCATTCTTCAGTGGACACAAAAACTAATGAATGTAAGTTTGCTAAATAATAATATTTACATAGATTCAATATTATTTGCTTTTTTACAACAGGAATAAAAACTTTGGGATGGGTTAACTTAACACAGCCTTAACCAAGTGATCCAAGTTAATATCCTCAATAATAGGACAAATGGACATCATCTGCCTACAGTTATAACACCCTGGGAAGGAAACATCACTTCTTTAATATTTCTGCCAAAAGAAAAGAAAAGCATGACCTCATAACCTGAATTTACTCAGGAGGAAACATGCAACAAACCCAAACTGAGGAACATTCTACAAAGTAATTGGGCTGAATTCTTAAAGTCAAAATCATAAAAGATGAAAGCTGAGTAAATTTCCTGGATTAAAGGAGACAAACTGGACATGGCAATTAAATTTAATGTCAAATTCTGAACTGGATCCTGGCATATAACAAAGAAAGGTAGCTACAGAAAACATTATTAGGAAAATTAATAAAATTTGAATATGAAATATGGATTAAAAATAGTATTGAGTCAATGTTACATTTTCAATTTTGATTACTGTACTGATATGTAAAATCCCTTTGTCTAGCTGAGAGGATGTACTGAGGTCATCAGAAAAGATCTTACGAATATATTGTTAATTTAGTCTCCACTCATAGATGATAATTTTATCCTGAAGACCTTTTTAACCTAATGGAAATATTGGAGATGAGAATCAAGTTTCTCTCCTGAATTTGAAAATTCTGGCTCTTCCATATTCCCTCCAAATTTTGATTGCAAAATGCTCCATTCTTCCTCTAGCTCAACTCTTTCTTGCAATACCTTATTACACTTAGCTCTAAGAGCCAGCTGAACATTCAACATTCTGCTTCAAAATTTAATTGTTCAAATCCAAAAGTTTATTGAGTACATTTGCTGTCTCCCAAGTTAGCATGCATGAGGGCTTTACAATTTGTTCCACCACCACATGACATGGGTCACTGTAACTCCAGACTCCTGATTTTCCTCCACTTCCTCCAACCTTGACCACAATGCAATGACAGGAATTTCAGATTTTTGTTATAGCAGCACCAGCACCCCAATTCTGCATAGCATTTCTGCCTTAATTACCTATTGTCATGATAATGATGTTTTAGAAACTATCCTCAGATACCTTAAAACAATGTAAATTTGTTATTGCTCATGCATTAGTGGTCAGCTGGGCAGTTTTACTACTCTCACCTGGGCATCTGTGGTCAACCGCAGGTCTCATCTGTGGTTAGCTGCAGGTTGGGTGAGTGCCTCTGCTGATGGAGGCTGGGCTGTCTGACATGTTTGGGGTCAGCGGCTGTGACCAGTTTATGATGGTTTCAGTTGCAATGGCTGAGATAAGTGGGCTCTCATCCACGGGCCTCTTATATCCCTCAATCCCTCCACACATGTCATCATGGTAAATGCAGACAGCCAAATCCCAGCAAGCCCAATTTCGCAAAAAGGCACATGGAAATTTAGTGTATGTTGAAATTATTTTCTTCACATCCAATTGATTAATATAAGTCACATGGCTGAGTCCAAGGCAGAGTTGGAGAGAAGTAAAAATTATAGAACTGAAGCGGCGGATATGGGGAAACTTATTAAGATCTTTCTGCAACCAACCTACCACATGCTTACCTGGTTTGTGATGAGGAAACTACTGATAATCAGTGGGATAAGTCTTAGAATCGCCATAAGTAGCACTAGGTGAATCTGATATCTACATTGAAAAAATGAATTTTGACCTCTAACTTACGTCAAAGAAGAAAATTGATTTAGCTGGACCACAGAATTCAATGTGCAAAATAAAACAATAAAGCTTCCAGACATGTCCCTGCTGATTTATTACCAGTCTTATGATGGGAGTTGCCTTTTGAAAACACAGATCAGTTCATAAAGTCCCCTTCTCAGAAGTGTGACATGGCCCCACTCTCTTCAAAATAAATGTCAATCCTTTTATCGTTGCCCTTAAAATCCTTCTAAATCTTACCTCAAGCTGCATCCCAAAAAGGACCTACTCCCCCAGACATGCCAGGAGCTGCTCTCCCCGGAAACCAGCTCTGTTTGCAAAACCGCGCACTGGCTCTGCACACTCCCACTCGCTTTTCTGGTTGCTCAGCTTTCTGCTCCCTCTTTATTGGTAAAATATAAATTGCAATTTCAGGACACATTTTTTGAAGTATTAGGCTCTTGAAACTTTCCAGAGTACACAGGCGAACAAAACTCCCTCTCTTCTGTGTGCTCTCAGAATTTTACTCAGAGTCACGCTGCTCGCTGCTGCGCACTCCTGCAGGCACGTCTCAGTGGACTCTGCGCTGCTTCCCCAGAGGGCAGCCTGTTTCCCACCTCCCGTTAGAGATCCAATACATATTTTTTTTGAAAGATGAAACTGACAGAAGAGAGGAAGGAAAAAGGAGAGGAAGGAAAGGGATAGGAAGAAGGGGAAGGAAAGGGACAGGAAGGAGGAAAAGGAAAAGGAAAGGAAGGAAGAGAAAGGAAAGGGAACTTGAAATCCTACAAGGTCTCAAAGTCAAAACACATGTAAGTCAATTATCGCAGACAATAAAACAACTGCTACAAGGGCAAGTTACTGGGCCAAATCTGTCACTATTACAACATAGTATGAGTGTGTTCATTTTTGGTCATTGTAATCATTGTTGCTTTGGTTATGTTCATCTATTTTATAATTCGTGGTGTCCATTTAGTTATCTTTTGTAAAAATATATATATATATATTGTGCATGTGTATGTGTGTGAGAGAGAGAGAGCGAGTTTTTCACAAATGGAAAATAAAGATACAATTTGGATTTGGGAGAAATGGAGATTTATTTTAATGCCTGTTGACATTTGTTTCACAATGATAACCACATTATCTCCCACTATTAATTTTAGAGATTGCTAGGAAGAAAGATGTTGCATTCTTAATAGATCAAGTAATTTAACTTCCAATAATTGGTTAAGCTAGATTTTCCACTTTGCTGTTGTTTAAATGTTTGTGTCTCTCAAAGATTCATGTTAATACTTGATTCCCAATGCAGTAGTATTAAGTTGTGGGGTCTTTATAAGGTGATTAGGTCATCAGGGCTCTGGCCCCATGAATGGCATTACTGCCCTTATAAAAGGGTTTGAGGGAGTCTGTTCATCTCTTTTGCCATGTGAAGACATAGCTAGAAGGTGCCATCTTTGAAGGAGAGTACACTTTCACCAGACAATGAATCTGCTGGTACCTTGGTCTTGGATTTCCCAGCCCCTGGAACTATGATCAATAAATTTCTATTAGTTATAAATTTTTCCATCTAAAGTGTTTTGCTATAGTAGTGTGAAAAGGCTGAGATACACTGATTCTTTTACTTTTCATTGTCATCAAGGGGTAAAATATCTTTTAAAGGTAGCGGAGAGTAACCATTCATTGATCTTTCTAGACCTCATGGCTGATGTTGGCTTGATGACCCAGAAGAAATGCTTTGAACCAACATTAGTTTTATGCTTAGAGCACACCCATAGGTTCTTATTATATTTGCAACTGGTTACACTTTAATCAATCCCAGGCAGCTGAAGTAAGTCACACAGTTTATGTCTCTTGCTTAACATAGGCTGAGATATATTTCCTGGAATATTATTAGTCCTGAAGTGATTTTCCAGGCAGCCAATGCCAAGTTTTATTTATTTTTAAAGAAGTCTGAATGCTATCAATATTTGGCTTTGCTAATAAGACATTTGAAGAATTTCTTTATTTTTTTCTTTGCTTATGATTTAAATAGAGTAAAAGCTTAATATTTTAGAATAACATGATAATTTACATACAAATTAGATTGAGGTTACCTTACCAAATTCATTTGTTATGATTCAAATACATACCGTTTTAGTGTTCAAAGATTTAGATTCTGTTCCTTCTAATTGATCAGTTGATTGCTTTGCTGGTACAGAAGCTACCCCTGCATGAGTGTCTGCATTATAGATTTCTGCAGAGGAGCAGATAAGCTGTAGATTCGGAGAGCAAGATCTGACAATTTGGCTTATAGATCTCCACCCCTCCTGCCATGCCAGCTCCTTCTTTACTTTTAGGTGCACTTCAAACACAGCATAAAGATGGTTTGGAATACAAATAAAACAGAACTTTGATGAAGGTGTTAGTGAAAAAGGCAATACTTAATAATTGTCTTTAATATATTAATTATATTAAGTTATATAAGTTAATATAAGTTAAGTTATATAAGTTGTTATATTAATTATACTTA
Organism: Colobus angolensis palliatus; assembly: GCF_000951035.1. NCBI lineage: Eukaryota > Metazoa > Chordata > Mammalia > Primates > Cercopithecidae > Colobus > Colobus angolensis. Next base: position 2,476,540 of record NW_012115110.1, read on the forward strand.
ATAATACTTAATAATTTGGGCATAGACTCAATGTCAATTTCCCAAAAATTGTAGCAAAATTCTACTTACGAAAAGTGATCAATAATTGCCTAAAAACATTCTGTTGTACTTGGAGAATGTATCCATCTTCTAAAATGGTGTTTGAATTTTTAGGATTGCCGTTTTAGAGAATTAAAGGTCTTTCATCTTCAAGAATTTGAAATCTACCATGGTCTTCACATGTAGCGAAACACAATGGGATGTAGTCATTTGAGAGTGCTATGAAGGCAGTATATGTGTACACAGAAGCCCAAAAGGCTACAATTGGGTGGAAAAGGAGAGAAAGTTGTGTAAAACATGAAATCATCATAGTTGCATGGACAGATACTTGACCAGTGGGCCAGACACATCACCACATGACCATGACGAAGCGGCAGACATCACTCCATCCTCAGTCCCACATTTTAAGAGAGAAATAGTAATAACTGTTCCAATTTTATCTCCTGCATATTTGTTAAGGGATAATCCTACAAAACATTCATATCAACTTGGGAGTCGTAGATGAAAGCTAACTATGGGGCACTAAATGTTTAAACTCCAACCCAAAGACAAATGGACTTTGTACTTTACATTACTCTGATGTGGGATGAGAAAAGAGTTCAAGTGACATTTCAATTTATCACAGCTAATCATATGAACATTATTCTATAAATGGGGATTCTAAAGTGCTAGGTTTTAAAAAACTTTAAAGGATAATTTTAAAATACCCTCAAAAATGTATAAAGCCATGCATGCAAATCCTTACGTCTCCCAATTTCTTGCTGAAATGTCAAAACCAATGCAATACGAAAAGAGATTATCAAATTTGTAAAACATAAAGAGGGTCTAGTTATGTGCCTGATACGTGGAGCAGCTTTGGCAGAAGACTGAGCAGGCACAACCTACTCACTATTGGGAAGCCTCTGTAGAAACAGGGGCAGTGCCTCTCAGTCCCCGAATTTCCAGGGCCCATGAGAAACCCTTGGATCCAGGTGTCTGAGGACCAAAGAGGAGCTGAGTGAGCAGAAATTCTTCTTGCTCATGTTCACCTAGAGTTGGGGGAGGGTACACTCAGTCCATTACCAAAGGAGTGATGTCAATTCTTAATGTCATCATCAATGAATGTAAGCAAACTAAAATACTCGAAATGCAAAAACACTAAATACCTTACTAAAAATAGGAATATTAGGGGGGCTGTGGTGCGCACCTGTAATCCCAGCTACTCAGCACGCTGAGGCTGGATGATCTCTTGAACCTGCGAGGTGGAGGTTGCAGTGAGCCTAGATCATGCCAGTGCACTCCTACCTGAATGACAGGACTGAGACCCTATAAATTTAGAGGGAAAATAGAAAAACTTAAATCATCAAAACCACCATACTAAGCCTGCCATGAGCACAAAACAATATGGAAGAAATAAAAAACTGACTTCCAAATTTTGAAATGTAATAGAAGTAAGTAACATACAAGCTACCACAGAAAATCTAATTAATGAATTAGAAAGTTAGTTCCAAAACCTCCTATTATTTAGAGAAGAGGGAGAAAATAGCTTTCATCTTGTGCCCCAATTATTACTGATTGATAGTGGTTGCCTATGCTAAAAAAGATTCTGAGGTACCACTTTGGTACAATTCCAATTCCATGGTTTGACTCCTAAATTTCAATTAAAAATCATCGAAGGACCATTTAATATAAAGAAAATAAAATATATTTAATTTGATATAAATAAATTTAATATTTAATATAAAGAAAATAAAACCTACATCTACTTGGAATGGACAATTTTCTTGCAAAGAAACCAGAATCAGATTGGTTTAGATGTCTGTGCAGTCGTATTTACCTAGTTCGAAGGGAAAATGATTATGACTGTTGAGTTCAACACTCAGCTAACCGTCATACATGTGCAACAGCCAAAATAAATTAATTAAAAGTTAAACAAATAACATAGGAAATATATCATTTAATATCTCTTTTTAACACACGAATTTTTTTAAGTTTTTTTTATTATTATACTTTAAGCTCTAGGGTACGTGTGCACAACGTGCAGGTTTGTTACATATGTACACGTGCCGTGTTGGTGTGCTGCACCCACTAACTCGTTATTTACATTAGGTATTTCTCCTAATGCTATCCCTCCCCCATCCCCTCACCCCATGACAGGTCCCAGTGTGTGATGTTCCCCGCCCTGTAACACACGAATTTTTTTTTTTTTTTTTTTTTATTTTTTAGTAGAGACGGGGTTTCACCGTGTTAGCCAGGATGGTAACACACGAATTTTTTAATTGAACCAGGATAAAGAAATCAATAAAGAGGAAAGGATGGTACAGAAGAAAGATATCTGAGAAACGGACAACATTAAAGCATTTATTCAAACAGAAACAATTGCCATGCATGTATTTTAGAAGCTTAATGCAAATACTTTAAAAAACATTGTTGCTTTATACTTAAAATTTAAATTTGCACTGAAAATGTTGTATGACTTCACTCCAAACTCAGAAATGGTAACTGGATAAAGGAAGAAGAGTAATACTCATCCAGGAGGTATTATTTCACTCTTGATGTTAATTAAGAAATCGAGATTTGACTATATGTTCTTTCAAAATGTGAGTGTGAAACTGCAGAATGGAAAACCTTTTCAAAAAGTCCTCCAAGGAAGGCCGAGGCCTCTGCTGTTAATGAAGAACCAAAATGAAGGATATGGAGTGAGGCGACAAGATGGCGACCACATATGATTTGAGTTCTAGCCGCCCCCATCCTGATGAATTCTTTCTTTTTAGAGGTGCTTTCCACAGGCAATTCTTGGTCAGCCTCTCAGTAAAAGAAGAAAACACCCGTGTCAGTGACCCTTCCCGTGATTCTTTCTGCTGCCCTCCTGGAATAAAACTAATCTATCGTTTTGGAGAGACTCTTTTCATGTGTTTGCTGATGTGCATTTAAAGGGTTTCCTTTAAAACTGTTTTTTTAATATGGATGTTTCAGTGACCAAAAACAAAAGAGTTCGGTTTCTACTACTGCAAAGAACATGTTCATCTTGTGGATAGAAAAATGGTTGAGCTTTTTATACACTCCCCAAACCACTTCCAATCATTTGTGCAAATTAACACGGAGCTAAACTTGGAAAGCTGATCTAATAATTCAAAGTAAAATAATTAGGAAATAAGCATGGTTGTGAATTATAAGTAAAATGAAATGTTTTCATTTTAATTTAATGTAGAATTTGTTCAATAATAATGATACATATTTACAGAAACTGAATTGGAAACATAGTAATTATAAATAATGGGAAAAGAGAGTTTTCCTTTTTAATCTACTATGCTTAGTCAATATCTTAAAGGTTGGCAAAGTCAAAAGCTGCAGACCCAAGGCAGCTGGCAATCTGCCTATGGAACTTCTAGAGACAAAAGGAAATTACTTACTATTTAAACACCAACCACTGGGGCTTTGGGAAAAGAAGATTCCTGTCTCTGACTCCCTCTGGGACCCTCCTAAGCCTTCCCAGGGTGCTCAGTCAGAAAATGCAGAGAGCACTGTGCACCAGGATGTTATTAAAATAATTTAAAAATGTAAGCCCCAGGGAGCTGCGAATTGGGAAAGGAGTCACACACTGATAATACATAGTTTTGTAAAGCTTAACAGAAACAGAAAAAACTGGCCTTGAGAACAAAACTGACTAAAATTTCCCCTTTCAATTTTAATATTGATCAAGTAAATTTCTAAAATCTGAGAATCTATGCTCAGCTGAGTGTACACTAAGTGTACATGAGCATGTGTGCACATACAGAGGCACATGGGAAATGTCCCATGCTACAGGAGGCTTGACGAGAAAAATAACAGAATGGAAAGCAGATGAGACCATGAAACATGGCCAGTGTGGGAGAAGACGCAGTTGGACTGAATGAGACAGATGCGACCTAGGCTATGGAGCTTCTGTCTTTTCTGGAGTGAGTTAGCTCTGATCTGGATTTGAACTTGCTACTCTGAGGCACCTCATATATATTTTGCTACAATTAACTGTGCAGCCAGATGTTAATTTTTTTTTTCTGGTCTCACCTGAGGCGTCAAAGCTGAGAAAAACGTGTCTCAATCATTCCACATTCTGAAAAGAGATGCAGAACTGTGCGTAGAGTCCATGTGGTGGCTCAAAACTGGTTCTGAGACTATTCACTCACCTCCGGAGTATAACAGAGAATGTTAATGATTTACAGTGAGAAAAAGGTTGAGGATTTATCAGGCACAGTTATTGGAATGCTCTACATTCCTTTCCCACATCAAAACAAACAAGTGTCTTGGAGAGAAATAATCAGAGAGCAAAGGTGATCTGCTGGAATGAAGACTCACATCTATCTCCCTACCCTTACCCCTGCTGGGGGCTTTCTGAGCTGCAGAAGCTCCCTGGGAAGCCCTAGGGGAGCTCTCTGGGGACAGCATTCAATGTGCGCCTCCCAGAGTTTGTAGGAGACCAACACTGACACTAGACTCTCGCCTGGGCAGGTGGGAGCAGCCCCTGCTGGCCAGCTGAGGGGAGCTGTTGTGCCAATGGTTAGGGCATGACACTGACCTGTCCCATGGCCCAAGAAGATGCTTCCAGAAGTAGCTAGGATTGCATCATGGGGAAGGCCCTGCCAAGAACCCTGCCTACCAGCGGATGCAATTCTAGCAAAAAGGAACTTTGGGGTATCCTGGAACAGAAGGCACAGGGTGCCACAATCGAGTATAGGAGCAGAGCTCAGACCTTGCCAGGGAACCACAGGCTCAGAGTGGACAGCAGGTCTGTGGGGTTTCTGTAGGTACCGTGAGAGAGAGACAGAGCCGGCATGCCCCCACTGCTGTCAGGAACATGGCACTAACCCAGATGGCTGCTGTCTCATCAAGAAAGAGTTTCTAACCCTTTATGTCTCCACTTTCCAAGTCCTGGCCTCCACCCAAGAGGAGGAGCGAGGAAAACCAGGCAGGCTGGCATTCTCCTGCTCCAAATTCTCAAGCTGGTGATAGTCTCTCCATAGGGAAGGATGGATGTCTTGGGTGTCATGAGAAATTGAAATAGGAAACAGTCTCAACTTTCTAAATTGCTAAAAAATGAGCATGTCCTACTGAAACTAATGGCGAAGATGGAAAACCTGTTTGACAAAGTGTTCAAAGGTGAGACGGGAGATTTGATAAGCTAAGAATGTGTCCAGAGGTGAGGCAAAAGACAGTGAAGTTAATTTCGTGTTTATGAATGGAAGTAAAATGTGCACCATGATTACCCTAATGTAGGGTAATCATTCATAAGCATATCTGCATTTGCCTTCTTTAGATTCTTAACAATTGTCCCTTCTGTACAGAGCTATAGCTGCCATGGGTCCTGTCCTGCCTGGCTATGGCATTACGGTTTTAGCACTCACAGTGGAGAACACAGGAGAAGGTCATCCTTGCCCAAAGACTTGCTCCAGCCTGTTTACTCCACATTTAGCCGGCATAAATGTAGAAGAGATCAACTGGGTTGTTGACTAAGGAGGAAAATTCCTATCATAAAGAATAAAACGAGCCGGGCATGGTGGTTCATGCCTGTTATCCCAGCATTATGGGAGGCCGAGGCAGGTGGATCACTTGAGGTCAGGAATTCAAGACCAGCCTGGCCAATGTGGTCAAACCCCATCTCTACTAAAAATACAAAACTTAGCTGGATGTTGTGGCAGGTGCCTATAATCCCAACTACTCGGGAGGCTGAGGCACGAGAATCGCTTGAACCCGGGAGGCAGAGGTTGCAGCGAGATGAGATGGCACCACTGCACTTCAGCCTGGGTGATAGAACGAGACTCAGTCTCAAAAAAATAAAAAATAAAAAAATAAATAAAACGAAAGAGTCAACACTTCAGAGCAAGCTATAGATATGGGAGTGGAAGGGGAATATGTCAGAAACACCTTCAAGGAGTCACGCTGAATCATTGATAGTGGTAATACCATTAAGAAAATTAGAAAAAAATCTATAGGGAACCTGTTTGGAGAGGCCTCTGACAAAGCGTTGCTTATATGCGTTGACTGATGCCATGGACATCCAAGCAGATGATAGGAGCAGAAGGTTAAAGAAGTTAAAGATAAAGGAGTAAAATCCAAGGAGAGAAAGAAATAAGCCAACACTTAACCCATGTATGAAGCCTGGGTGTCGAGAGAGAGAACTGACTCCTAAGTTTAGGTCCTGTTTGTCATTCAAAAAGCTAGACTCATTCCAAGTGTTATAAATGTTACGAAGAAAATCCTACAGGAGCACAAATGAGGAAGTGATTCCTTCTGGGTGGGAGGCAGTCAAAATTTAGCTGACTCTTGAAGGATGAATGACAGATATGAGGACAGATTCAGGCTGAACCTCAGGAGGCAGAAGCTGCGATGTGATGTGATGCCAGCTGTAGAGGCAGGAAGCCCAGGGCGGCTCACGCTGCCAGCCTCTGGGGTCTGAGGAGGGCACACAGAAAAGCAACTTGGTTGCTTTTGGATAAATGTCACCAGATCAGATGGCAGACAGGGACTTGGCTCTGGTACTAATTTTTGTGAACTAATGGATCTGTTTGTTTATGGTGCTAAGAGAGGCAGAGGGCTTTGATGAGAACTGAAGGTTTTTTGGAACGAAGCAACAAGGTGATAAGGATGATAGACGGGGAGATGAAGAAAGAGTCCTCCTCCTCTCCAGAAGGCTTTCTGTGGGAGCTCATGGCAGTGGGAGCTCATGGCAGAGTGATAATTAGAGCACAGCCAGCCCCGTGGCAAAGGGGAGGGCGAGGGAGAGGCACACAGGCTTGGGGACAGATCAATTGCGAGACAAAGGAAACAAGGTGAAACTGAGGACAACTCCCAGTTGTTGAGCCTAAACGTCAGAATCATGGTGAGGAGCACAGATAGTTTAAGAAACAACAAGGAAAGACTCGGTCTTGTATTGGACATGAATACAAGGCATGGCTGGTACACCTAGATGCACACTGGGAGCCAGCTGAATGAAGGTAGAGAGAGAAAGTTGAAACTGCACTTGAGATAGGAGAGTTGAAGCCACAGATCTTAGATGAGTGGTTCTCAGACTTCAGCCCACCGCCGCAGCACCTGGAGGGTTCCTTACAGCACAGACTGCTGGGCCCACACCCAGAGCTTCTCAGCCAGCAGGGCTGGGAGGAAATTGGCACTTCCTGTGCAGGAGATACTGGTGCTGCTAGTTGTCCGGAGACCACACTTTAGAACTACTGCCTTAAAAGTCACTGAGGAGGCAGTGGCTCAAAGTGTCATCTCTGGACAACTAGCAGCACCAGTTCTTTCTATGGGGAGAGAACTGAAAAGAACTGAAACAAAAACAGGCCCCCGCCCTCAAGAGGGGGGAAAAAAAAGTCAGCCCTCTTCCCCTGAGAGTCTGGTTTAGTTGGCCTGGGCCCAGATGATGTCATTGGTATTTTTATTGCTCTCCAGGTGGTTCTGACATGCTTCCAGGGTTGAGAAACACTGATTAAGGAGGAGAAAAGAAAGTAATTTATTTAAAAATTTTTAAAAGAAGAAGACAAAAAGCCCACTTTTTTTTTGGCACTGATCTAATTCTCTTTTCTTTCCTCGGGAAAAGCAGTTGAAACACCATTAGTTAACAGATTGCCCAATGAAGTCGATGACAACTGTGATAAGAAATTACTCACTATCACAGTGTCTCCAAGAGATGAACAGTGCATGATGCTTCCAAAGCACAGATGTCCCTCTCCTCCTCAACCTTCTTTCCCCAGAAAGATGTCAACACCGTGGAGAGTGTGCCATGAAGACACCTGGTGTGGCATTGCAATAGATGAAATATTAAGGGCAATTCAACAACTTTTGGAACGAATAAATGGATTTAACTTGACGTTGAGTTTAATTTGATTTCAAGAAATATTATATTTCTGGTCCTCCTATGATCATGTACTAAGAATTATTTAACTGCAGATACAGTTATCTTTAGAGCTAGAAGGACTCATTTTAGAATTAAAATGAATGGCAACCCAGACAGATAAAGTCGAGTCGTGATCATCCCACTGCGGAGGCAGAGCCAGTGCTGGCCATCTCCCGACCACCCCAACACACTCCAGGTCTCACACATTTAATCTCTGTCTCTGCCAAGGGAATTTTTTCTTTCCTTTTATTCTTAGAAACAATTAAGGGAGTTTTAAGTTAAATACGTGCTGCCAAATTGAATTCAAGGAAACTAAAGTCAAATGCATTAGCAAACATTTAATGTCCTCTCCATTTTGACATTTCTCCCTCAATTCCGATTTCTGAGTAAGGGCTGTTCAGATGAATAAAAACATATTTTCAGAAATCTGAGCTCATAAGACCTACAGGACTGTGAAGTCGCAGACCGTGTGCTTTCAGCAGTCAGCAACTCTGCTGGGTTGAATTGGCATGTTTCAAACTATGTATTTTTGTTAAAAAGGGTGTGTAAATACACTTACGAAATAAGTTGTACTCTTTCCTAGTAATTTATAGTTGCCTTCACAGTACCCGGTTCCCGATTTCACACCAAGCCCTGCTGAGGATATGAGAGTAATAAAAAGGGGAGCCCTGGCTCTTCCGCTGCTGCAGTGTCTTTCCTGGAAGTGGACTGCGGGAAGAGCTTCTTCAGCCACCTTCTTCCTGCAGACAACCTCCATGAATTTGCCTTAGAAGAAGGCTTCAATTTGAAGAAAGTCAAATAAAACCAAGTAGGCTATCATTACCATAGATGCAAAAAAAAAGGTGAACCCAGATTCAGATCTTAAGTCAGCCATTCTGCAGGGAACTCTTAGGTGTCCAAGTCAGAGGCTCTATTCAAACTACCTCATCAGTATTGGTTCCTTAGTTGTTACAAATATACCACACTCATGCACACTGTTAATAATAAAAGGGGAACTGGAGAGAAGGGGGTGGTGTATATGAGAACTCTGTACTTTCTGTGTAATTTTTCTATAAACCTAAAATTGCTCTAAAAATAAAGTTTATTCAGAAACAACAAAAAAAACATCTATCCTGAGTAAATATTACATAAGATTTATCTACGTTTTTACCTACTTCTTCAAATGTGCTGACCTTCACTGAAAATCTTTTATTCATTTTGAACATTCTTTTCACTCCATTGAAACGCAGTCCTCCTGGTAATGTTGTTTTGTGCTGTATACCCAGTGTATTCTACATCAGCGAAAGCTTTAGGGTAAGTTTCCCAGCCAACCAACCCCGCACCAACTAAATGCCCGCATGCTGAAAGCGTAGTACAATAGTCTCTTTAACATCACAGGTTTCAATTGCACAGGTTTTTATATGTGGATTTTTTTTCAATCAATATATTGGAGCAATTTTGGAGGTTTTCAACAATTTTTAAAAACTCACAGATGAATTGTGTAGCCTAGAAATATTTTTACAATTACAAAATGTTAGATATGTTATGAATGCATAAAATATACACATTAATCTACTGTTTATGTTATCAGTAAGGCTTCCAGTCAACAGTAGGCTATTAGTGATTCAGGTTTTGAGGAGTCAAAAGTTATGCATGGATTTTTTTCTATGCAGGGGTTGGCTTCCTTAATCCCCTGCTGTTCCAGGGTGACCTGTACACATTTATTTCTCTCTCTCTCTGTCTCTCTCTCTCATACACACACACACACGCATCCACACACAGGCACCTCCACATTACCAGGAACCACGTCAAAGAAAATTAAATGGAAAATCTCAGCAAATGGTATGAGGTGGGACTCTAGGATATTTATTTTTAAAATAGTATTGAATGTTGTGTATGTGATAATTCAAAGAATAAAATGGCTAACAGAGAATGTGGAAAGGCATATTAAACGAATTCATTTCAGCTTATTTAACTGGAGTCACAAGAAGGAATTTTTAAAGACTACTCATATATGCCCCTTTTTTATTAACCCTAATATAATAGAGACAGAATTTAAATTTCTGTTAGATTCCACATTTCACAATTGATTATCAAGTCTTAGACTCCTCAGTAGGGGCTCTGTAGACTCAACTTTCTCTTTTTTTCCAAGATGGGATTTCTCTGCTCATCAGGTCATTGTGTTTGCAGTTGATCCATGGAGACAGCAACACCTGCGAAGCTTCCATGCCACGGGGGTTCCACCTTCACGTGTATCCCTCAAAGGTATCCTGCAACCACCCCGTCCATCCAAGTACTCAGTTGTAGGATTCAAAAGCAAATTGCAGGGTTTGCTGCCTGTCAGAGAAGCATAGACACAAAGCATGAGAGAGTAAAATCTATGAGTTGACCATATCAGAAAGAGATAGCTAAGAATACCGGCTAAGAAATAGGCAATAAACTTAAACAGTAGGCTTCTGAGTAGACATAGCAAGTGCTGGGTAGAGATGACAGCTTCGTGTCCTGTTAGAGCTAAGTCAGAAAGCTGGGTCGAAGTGAATGTGAGGGAGCAAAAGGCCATTAAAATATTTAAGGAGCAGCTCCAATATTTTTAAAACGTGAAGGGAAACTTGCAAGCAATCCCCGGGACTGGAGGGAGAGAAAGGCAAAGCCCCGCAAAGCCCCCTGAGCCTGTTCCACAATTATCTTACGCATTCCAATAACTGACCTGCTGCTGAATGTTATGACAATTTGTTTACTGTTGACTGTTCTTGGCACTGCCCAGTGTAGCCAAAGATTCCTTGCCTGCAATAAAGGCTTACTCAGACAATAAACCAGGGAGAAAGAAAAGTGTCCTTGAGAATAACAGCATTTCAGAGGGAAAGGAATTCCACCAGAGGCAAAGAAACCCCATGCACCGCAGAATTCGAGCTCAATATCTCCTATGTCTATCTGTGAAAGCCGTCATGGAACCCCAGGGCAGGAGGGGGTGGTACACAATGGTGTGTGTTGTCATTCCCTGTTTTCAGACACATTTTTCTGAAAGCATAAACTTTGCTGGCTAGGATTGTATAAACCTAGTGGGATTTTTTACTTCTTCTTGGAAGGCATTTGTCTCCTAGCATCATAAAACTTAACAGTCTGCTTTTCATGGTAACAGTGTGGCTTTGTAGTCCCTGATCCTAAGTGTGTATGTGTATAGTGTGTAATTTCCCTTTGTTTCCTCTGAATTCTCCCTCTCCATCCTTTGTCAGTCTAAACGGGCTTTCGTCTCTAATTTCTCTCTTTATTTTCTCCAGCAGTGTACTAATTTTGCTTCTCGATTACTACTGTGCCTGACTTTGAGGTTGCCATTTTAATTTTAGCAAATGCTTGGATTTATGAGAACCATCAAAAAGGCGAGATCACTGGGCTCGTTGCCCTTGCTGGGACTCTCTTTTCACTTTGGTGTTGGCTGTGTTAGTGGTTTGATATCAGACCAATCCATGAACCCTTCATTTTAAACCAGGAGCCCGAGGGAAGCAAATAATGCCACCAGAGAGAAATGAGAACTCCAAAGCTATTATTAAATGAAAACTTACTCTCTCTTAGACCTGGCAATCTGTACTAAGACGTTCAGATTGCGTATCTAAATGTTATTCAACACACTCACAGCCATAGTCCTTTGATGGCACTAAGGTGGTACTTAAAAATGAGCAGGTTCCACGTCAGCATTCCCAGCATCATCCCAGATAATCAAGACCATGCATCCTCTTCAGGATCCTGTTTCCCTGGCTGCTTCTCACCCCTGAGCCTCACTGCCCCGCTGTGCTCTTCACTACTCCTTCACTAACATGCAGAAACAATGTTATTCTTTCCAATGCCTTTAAAATGTGGCCAAATTCTCCACCAAACTTCAGGAATTATTCATTACCTCACGTCCTTTATCCAGAACAACAGCTGAGCATGTGTTTTGGTGAGCGGAATATTCTGGCCCAGCCCTGCTGTGTCATGCCCGAAGGACATTTTTTAAAATGCCAAAAACGAGGAAAGATAAAACACTTCTAGGGCCATTTTGAGAGCTCAGCCCCATGACCCTTCTCAGCCTCCTCTGACCCTTCTTTCTTTCTCCCTCATGCTCTGTGTTCTGCCTGTGTCTGGTCAGCCTCCTTCTTGACATTGATGCAATTCCATGACCCAGAACACTGACCTGACTTCCCGCTGCCCAGGACAGGAGGCGACACCTGAAAGTGCCTATACGGCAGCTCTTCTAAGGTAGAGGGAGGTAGGAGGAAGCAAGGTAGATGGAAGAACCCCTCCCTCCCTCTCCAGAATTTTCTGAGGTGCGATGCCTCCCATCAGCTCTCCTGGAGAAGTCCTGTGGACTATAGGGCCACCTGCTGAGAGGCTGGTGGGTCTCCTGGGAGCGCCTGGAGCAGGGGCAATGCTGGACATCACACCACTTCTGCCTCACAGTGTTCTTGTCTCACCTCCCTTATCCTCCACCCTCACCACCTCATGAAGGACTGGCACCTACTTCTCACCCCACAAAACCTGCTTTGTAGGGGACGCAGGCTGGCTGAAATGTCCTTCCTGCAGGACATGAAGGTCAGCCTTGGAGAGCTCGAGGGTCATGAGCATTGAGCTGTCCAACAGTGTAGAAACATGCACACTTCTCTGAGCTTCTGGGTGTCCCGACCTGTTGTCGAGTTTGAGATGGAAAAAGGATGACTGACGATGAGACAGGAACCTCAGAACCTGTCAGTCGCCAGGAAAGCAAGCGGACTTCTCCTCTGAGGAGCAGAGAGGAGAACCACCTGTGTGGCCTCTTTCTTGGGTTTAACTTCATTGGAATAAAAGCTGCATATGACACCGTGTATTGATCAGGGTTCTTTAGAGGAACAGAACTAATAGGATAGATGTATCTAAAAAGGGGAGTTTATTAAGGAATATTGATTCACACTATCACAAGGTGAGGTCCCACAATAGGCTGTCTGCAAGCTGAAGGGCAAGAAAGTCAATCCAAGTCCCAGAACCCCAAAAGTAAGGAAGCTGACAATGCAGCCTTCAGTCTGTGGTCAAAGGCCCAAGAGTCCCAAAGCTGAAGAACTTGGAGTCCCATGTTCATGGGCAGGAAGCATCCACCACAGGAGAAAGATGCAGGCTGGGAGACTAAACCAGTGTCATCTTTCCATGTTCTTCTGCCTACTTTTATTCTGGCCATGCCAGCAGCTGATTAGATTATGCCCACACAGGTTGAAGGTGGGTCTGCCTCTCCCAGCCCACTAACTCAAATGTTAATCTCCTTTGGCAACACCCTCACAGACACACCCAGGAACAATACTTTACATCTTTCAATCCAATCAAGTTGATACTCAATATTAACCATCACACACTATGACATCCAAGTCTTGACGCATTGAAATTCAACCCTTTTAGACAAAAACTCACTTCCTGATTACAGCCCTTTCTTCATGCACAGCTCAGGGAACAGAGGAGGTGAGTGAGAGGATGTCTTCAGGAGAAAGATGCCCTGGCTCTAAGCTTCTTCTCTGGAGCTGGGGCTCAGTCAAAATAAAGTGGTGGTGAGGGTCCTGCTGGCTGGCTTTGTGTTCCCAAGTGTTTTACCATGTACAAAGAAATGCAGAGAGGTGTACCTATAGAACGGCCCAGTCAGATTTGTTTCCAGCCTGAAATCTCTGGGGACAGGCCTGCAGACTGTTTTGTAGTCATTGCATTTTCCTTGTCCCCTTTATATTCTGGTGAGTCCCTCAGATCCAGATCTTTCAGGATCCAGTTCTAATGCCCTTCCACAGAGAGGGTTCCCTGACACCTTTTCTATTCTGGTGGCATTGCAGCCATCATTGTTGTGTGGATGGAGGTCCTGCCTTCTGCCTTCCATGCTGTGTCATCCTCCTTTCTAATGTGGCATTATTGTCCCCTATCCTGCACTGTCTGAGCTTATCACTCTGGTATGGATGGATTTTTCAACCCCTTTTGCTCCTGATGGATGCGAAGTTACTTGTGTCAAGTAAATGATCTGGATTAAATTAAGAGTTGAAGAGTTTGTATCTATTCCTGACAGTGGTGTCATCTGTCACTTTTTAATGTAGTTAAATATCTTACCCTTTTGTTGTTAGGGAGATGCTGAACCTAAATCCATGAATCACTGTCCATATCCACAGAGGTGCTGGGGAATCATGTTGACAGTCACACAACAGTACTGGTGCTCAGTAAAGAGCAGCCACGTGGCAGCAACTTCACAGAACGTTGTAAACATAATATCACTCAGCAGAAAAAAGTGGCCTTGTTGGTGTGCAGGTCCCCATGCAATGGACTTAATTGCGTCCCCCTGAAATTCATAAATTAAACCCCCAATCTCCAGTGTGATGGTATTGGGAGGTGGGACGCTGGGATATAATTGTGTTTACATGGGGTCTCGAGAGTGGGATTCTGATACGTTTGGATTTGTGTTCCTGCCCAAATCTTACATCCAACTGGAGGACGAACCTTATGGTAGGTGATTGGATCATGGAGATGAATTTCTCCCTTGCTATTCTCATGATAGTGAGTGAGTTCTCATGAGATCTGATGGTTTAAAACTGTGTGACACTTCCTCCCCACTCTTTCTCTCCTGCTGCCATGTGAAGAAGGTGCTTGCTTCCCCTTCACCTTCCACCATGATTGCAAGTTTCCTGAGGCCTCCCAGTCATGCTTCCTGTTAAGCCTGCAGAACTATGAGTCCATTAAACTTTTTTCTTCATGAATTACCCAGTTTCAGGTGGTTCTTTATAGCAGTGTGAGAAAGGATTAAATACAGGTACCCATGACAGAATTAATGCCCTTATAAGACGAGACTTTGGAGAGCTCACCCTGTCCCTTCCCACAAGCAAGAAAGACCCATAAGCAAGAAGGTGGCTGTTAGCAAGCCAGGGAGAGCCCTCACCAGAAACCAACCAAGCCAGCACCCTGATCTCAGACTTCCAGCCTCCAGAACTCTGAGAAAATGCATTTCCGTTGTCTAAGCCCACAACTTACGGGGTTTTGTTATGACTGCCAGAACTGACTAAAATACCTTGTTTCTCAGATGAGGAACTGAAGCACCAAGAGGTTAATGAACCTTCCCTAAACATACAACCCAAGATGGAAGGGGGTTGAAGCTTTCATCTATTTCAGTTGACATACATCCAACCAATTAATTTGAAGCTGACAGAAGCATTCAATTTCTAGATAACCTAAATAAAATTACCTTAATTTCTAGATGATTGAGTCCCATTTATTTATAAACTTTTAAAAGAGACTTTTTAAAATTCTCAATCTCATTATTTTCTTTCTTTAAATTTTTTCTCATTGAAATAATATTAAATTTACAGAAGAGTTGCAAAGATATTACAGAGAGTTCCAAGTATCTTCCACCCAGCTGCCTCTAATGCCATCAGTTTACATACGTTGGGGTTCAGAAAACAAAGCCTCAAAGTACAATGCTTTGACCTGCTGGCCTCTTCGAACTAAAGGAGTGGCCCCAGCACCAAGGTCTCTATGACCCCGCGTACAAGACTCTTGTCCCTCTGCCACTTCAGAAATACAGGCAAGGGGACCTTATCTGAGGTTCACTTCCTGAACTAAGGGAAGTTCCTCTGGAAGGAATGCAGTTGTCCAGAGCCTGCTTCTTATAATTTCATAAAACAATGAAGATTAACTCATGGGAGAAGAGACTAGATTGGACATCACACCCAGAGCCCAGATAGACTGTCCCAGGCATTTGTCTGTTCTTCAAGCCCACTCATCTCCCCTAAAAATCATTTACTTTTCTTCTAACAGTGCCTAGAGCCCCTGCTTCTGTTTCCCCTATGAAAAATGTTATATATGTCTCATTGGATTGTTAGGTATTGTGTGTCTCCAAGCACCTAATAAATTTATGTCTTATCTCCTGTTAATCAGTATATTTCAGTTCATTTCTCAGACTCAAGTATCAAACCTCAACAGGGGAGACAGAAGGTTCTCTTGCCCCAACATATAATTTATTGTTGCATATTTATCAAAAGTAAAATAATTATATGAGTGCAGTACTAGTAACTAAATTCCAGGCTTCATTCAGACTTCAGCAGTCTTTCCACAGAACGCGCCTTTCCGTCCAGTGCAGGATTCCACATCACCAGAGTGGTTTCCTGGGCACGAAGTCCAAGCAGTGCCAGGACCCGGACAATTCTTCAAGTTGCATTTATTCACGTTACCTTCATCTCCTCTGATTGTGGCAACTTCTCAGTCTTTCCTTGTATTTGACAGTTTTGAAGATTGCTTGTCAGGTGTTTTGTTGAATATTCCTCAACTTGGATTTATTTAATGTCTTCTCATGATTAGACTGGAGTTACGGATTTTTGGTAAGACGCTATAATTTTTTTTTACATTGACTTCATACGTGAAAACAAATTACTTAAAATTATTTTAACAAATAGAGAACTCTGGCAAAACTATCATATATCAAATGAACCCTATTCTTTGCAAAGTATACCATTTCAGTTTTGATTGGTGAGACAATAAATATTTATGGATACATCCAGCCTCTGCTGATTTGTTTTTGTTGAACTAAATTACACATAGTATAGAATTAAACAGTTTAAAGTGTAACCATTTTAAGTGTACAATCCAGAGGCAGTTAGTACATTTATTTATGAAGTAATTAGGCAGATAATATAGGAGAAGAATTACATCATGATTCAAAATTAACTTTAAAGCACAGTATTTAACTGTTCATTCTTTTCTTTCCACAATGTACAAATTATGTCTCATTATCCTCAGAAAAAAATGGGCATCCATTTGTCAGTTATGTATATGTGTGTGTTTGTGTACATATGCATACGTGTATATATGTATATACGTGTGTACATATATGTATATACAGGTATATATGTATACATGTGTATATATATGTGTACGTGTGTGTACATATATATGTACATATATATGATGGTCATATACACCATCAAATGAATTGCCAGGCTGCTTGTAGAAAATGTTTTCTGGTATCCATGTGAGCAGAACTTTGGTTTATAAACTTTAGTTTGTAAAGAGAAAAAGCAATACTTATTCAAGGGGAGCAACATGAAAGCATTTGTTAAATGGCATGCTGCTTGTCCTAGGCACTTCTCTCATGAATCCTTGCATCACCCACTACACTTTTGGAACTTTCCAAATGTAAATGCATAATGTTATAGTTAATTTACTTAATTTTTCACTTTGTCTTACATGCATTAATGAAAACAAAAAGAGCTGAACTCTGTAAAATACTTGAAGAGGTTTATTCTGAGCCAAATATGAGTGACCCTGGCCCAGGACACAACCTTCAGAGATCCTGAGAAAACGCCAAGGTGGCCAGGTTACAGCTTGATTCTACACATTTTAGGGAGGCAGAAGTTACAGGCAAAGGCATACATTGATAAGTTATTGATAAAGACGTACATTGATAAAGACATACGTTGGTAAGTTTTACATTTAGTTAGCCTGGAAAGGCAGAACATCTAGAAGCGAGGGGACTCATAGGTCACAGGTTGAATTTAAAGATTTTCTGATTGGCAATTGGTTGAAAGAGTTAAGCTTTGTTGAAAGCTTTGTAGTCAGCAGAAAGACATACTTGAGTTAAGATAAGGGAGGTTGTAGAAGCCAAGGTTCTTGTCATGTAGATGAAGGCTCTAGTTAGCAGACTGCAGAAACATTCATGGTAAATGTCTCTTTTCCAACCTTAAAAGGTATCAGACTCTGTGGAAAAGATCTAGTAAGGGAAGGAGATTCTCTACAAAATGCAAATTTCCCTCACAAGGGAAGGCTATGCAGAGCCCTTCCAAAATATGTCAAAGAAATATTAATATATAGTGGGGTAAAATACTTTGATTTCCTTCAGAATCTGTTTTCTGTCATGCGATGCTATACCAGAGTCAGGATGGAATTCAAATTTGGTATCTTGTTGCTACAAAGAGTTCATTTTATCAGTCTGAAGATCTCCATTTCAGTATTAATGCTGGTCTGTTGTGCCTAAATTCCTAAAGGGAGGAGGGCATAATAATGCATGTCTGGCTGCCTTTTCCATCATGACCTGAACTGGTTTTTGAAGTTTCTTTGGGATTCCCTTGGCCAAGAAGGGAGGTTCGTTCAGTTGGCTGGGCGGCTCAGAATTTTAGTTTTGGTTTATGTATGCCTAGCTAGAATACGTGAAAGTTTGCAAGCAGAAGCCACAGAAATTCACCTTTAGAATCGTAAATCGAGTATATCATTTTGTACATAATATCTTAACAGATACTGATCCCTTGCAATGACCCTCAGGAAAGCTCTCCTCTGTCTGTTAAGCCTGTGCTGTCCAATGCTGGACTTCCCTCAAGGGAGCTGCAGATTCCTCAGCAGAATAAAGGCTAGGACTGTTCTGCTCCAAGAAACCCACCTTGCTTGGTCCAATCCTGAGTTTCTGGAACTTGTTTGATCACAGATATCTTGGATCAAGAAACAACTGTTAGCACGCCCTTTGGGAGGGTGTGATCCTAGAAAGTTTTCTTGTGTAGAATAGAAACTGGTTACCGATCGTGATGTTTTAAAGCACCAAAATAGTTTTGTTTTTGTCTTTGTTCTTTTTCATCTGTGATAAGCGACCCCCAAAAGGCATGTGAAGCACAATGAAAAGGTGCTTAGCACAGCTTGGTCATGTGGAGAGCACTCAAAAGCTAACTGCAAGGGCATCCCAGGGACAAAATCAGCACTTATATCATGCACCTGTGACTTTGGTTATGTTAACTAAAATCCTGGTTACTCACTTTTCAAGTTACCCCCAAGACAAGAGTGAGCCTTGATGGTCAGAAACGGTAGAGAGGAAATTGGGTGTTTGCCAAAAGAAATGCGCAAACATGAAACAAACACACGCTAACTGTTAATGCTTGGATCGTCAACCTAAGGGCATTCTTTAATGCACTGAAAGAAAACCAGAGTATAAACCAGGTGATTCCCTTGCATTTCCTCATTCCCTAGTGGGGTTAAAAAAAAGCAAGCATAAGCCATGTGCTTAGCATAAGGATTCATTGTTAAGGACCTTCTTAACCTCAAAAGGCGGCCTGTGCCACTGATGATTTCCCTCCGGGAGGTTAGGATATTCATGCACAGAAAGCTGGTGTTCCAGGGGAACGGAGGAGTGAAGAATCATCGTGAAGGTGGTAAATGTTTAAGCCCTGGCCAAAACAGTGTGATGAAGATAGTCCTCTCTTGAGCGCGATGACCCTTAGCTGTCAATAGCATGCGTGTCCTCCACATCCATGGCCAAAGAAACCCGTTGAGTAAAATAGGACACAAAACTCTGAGAACCTGAAAAGGGTCCCTGGGGAAGACAGGAGCATCCTTCAGGGGATGCTTGATGACAGCAGAGACTCTGAGCCAGGAGAACCCATCCAACCCCAGCATGGCCTGGTGCTCTCCAGCTGTGACCACCACTTAACACCTCTTTGTCACAATTCATCCTCATCTGTACGTAGGGATAATAACAGTATTATTACCAGAAAGGGGTCCTGATTCAGACTCTAAAAGAGGGATCTTGGATCTCATGTAAGAAAGAATTTGAGACAAAATCATAAAATAAAGAAAAAACAAGTTTATCAGGAGAGTGAGGAAGGATGGCTACTCCGTAGGCAGAGCAGGGTGTTCCTGAAAATAAGAGGAGAAAGGCACCCACCCTAGGTATAATGCTTTTGCTGTTGTTCTCAAGATATCAGAATATCAGGACATTCCTGAGCCTGGGTCTGTTTAGTCAACATTATTAATCTGTTCTCTTAGCTGTAAACATCTAGAGGCTAGGAATGCCAAACTCCTGGGAATGCAGCCCAACCAGTCCCAGCCTCATTTTCCCTAGCCTTCATTCAAGATGGAGTCACTCTGGTTCAAATGCCTCTGACAGTTTCTCCTTTAAAGGGTGACTGGTGGCGATTAAAGAATTAATAAACAGAGTCTCCGGCACACAGTGTGTGCTGCAGGACTGTTACCCAGAGTTAATCATCAGAATGGAGGGTGTTGTGTTCCTGGTACACTTAGGAGCGCTGTGGCCAGGTCTGACTTTAAGATTCTCTGGATAATTAGGGTTGCTCTTAACCTGCCTAGAGTAACCTGATAGGGAGAAGACAACACAACAGCAGTGGACCTCATGGGAAAGAGGGGAGAACTTGAACTTCACACATCGCTGCTCTTCCATTCACTGCCATTGCCCCACACATGCTCCAGGCCTTGCTGGCTCTGAGGACATGCTGGCATACAAGCTGGGGGCCTCAGGATGAGCTTTTCTACCCATGCAATGAGTGGGAAGTTGTATATACAGGAGGCAGGACCACTGAACCTTTAATCACCCAACAGGGGCTGCTGTGGGTGACGTCGCCACCATGCTGGTCACTTCTGTTTATTTTTCAGTATTTATTTAAAACATTAGCTTTGGACAAGCTGCTTCAGTATGTTCAACTTTGGAAAAAGTCGATGCTTTAGAAAATTATTTTTATAAGCCAGAGTGTCAGATGAGCACTGCCTGGGCAACATGGCAACAAAAAATACAAAAATTAGCCAGGTGTGCTGGCACACATCTGTAGTCCCAGCTACTCCAGAGGCTGAAGTGGGAGGATCGCTTGAGGCCAAGAGGTCAAGGCTGCAGTGAGCCATGATTGCGCCACTGCACTCCAGTCTGGATGACAGTGAGATCCTGTCTCAAAAAAAAAAAAAAAAAAAATTGAGAACACTCCAGGGAATATGCGGAACATTCTCTCTCTCTTTTCCTCTCTGTCTCTCCCCACAGTGGAGTGGGTGTGTATTTGTGTGTGTATTGTGTGTTTGTCGGGGGAGAGCTACTATACCTGTTCAGGCAAGATTGCCACAACCTCCACTTTTAGCACAGGGTGAGCTGGTCTGTGGCCATACCTCAGCCGAGATCCTCAGTGTGGCTCCACCACCCTGGGAGCTAAGGAGTTCACTCTTCTTGGAAGAAGGGGGACTCTCTCGGCTGGAGGGAAATTGAAGTCCCAGGATAGTATGTAGTAGGGAGGCTCAAAAAGAATTTGAGAGATTACGGCAGTGTGTTGTGTTAACCTCAGTTACTCAGTGATGAGTGTGGTCACTGGAACAGTAGAAATACCACCTGGGGTCAGAAATAAGTTATGTAAAGAGTGAACAATTAACCGAGGTCGAGAGTTGGTTTGAGCAACACAGGTCACCCAGGCATTGTCCCATCAGCTCTGGGTCAGGTAGGATGCTATTTCACAGCGTCCGTCACTGCTCATCATGCAAAAGGGAGACCAGTTTGCTTCATCACATCTTGGCTGTCCTGTGTCCTCAGTTTCACTCCCATGTGCCTGCAGGCTTCATGTAAAACCCAGTATGAAAACTGGCAATGTGCAGAGGGACTCGGCCACTTAAATCTACAAGCTGAGCATGCGCATTTCAGTTCTTGATGTCCAAGAAAAAACAATGGTAGTTAGTACACTGACAGTGAGCAAAGTAATAACATTCAAAACAACCACCCTATTATGGTGACAAACTGTAAGAAACACATCAATTCATTAACATGGGAAGAGTTATCATGTGAATACCAATATAAATAAAGAAAAAGCATATTGCTCTTACTTCAACTATTAACAAGGCTTGAAAAAGTAAACATTAATTCCTTCTGTCATTTTAGGAAATTATTGCCCCCTTTGTGTCCTAAAATATCTATTCTTATCTCATCTTTATAGATAACTGTGAGTCATTCTGCAACTGAGTTTTAGTCTTCTAACCTGGAAGTCACATATAGGAGAGTTAATCACTTCTTCTGTCCCTAGGAATAGTAGACTTGGGTTAAACAAAACCGATATGCATTTCTTTTTCACGAAAGACAAGCTGGCCAGATGGTGGCAGGCTGTGGGATGGGCTTCGCAGGGTTTTCGGAGGCTCCTGATCTCTGAGGACAGCACCCTCCTCAGCTCTCCGCACACAATTACCAGTTCATTGTCCAAGATTGTCACTAGTGCTCCAGTCATTGTATCTATTTCCATCCAGCAAGAAGGAGGCAGAAAAGAGCATTCTTCCTCTGAGGACATTACCTGTTTCTGCTCTGCTTATATTCTGCTAGCTAGAACTGACCTCTTGACATCAACAAGCTTCAGCAAAAACTGGAAAATGTAGTCTTTATTCAGTATGGCCCCTGTGCCCAGCTTAGAATAAAGAACAAGGGGTCTTATTACTCAGCAAGAAGGGAAAACTGCTACTGGGAGCTACTGGGCCAGCTCAGTCATGTTCGTTCATCTTATGACATGAGTAGATTGTTCAAGTGTTCACGGAGGTGAAACTCATCTTGTGCTACAAGTTCTTTTTATGTTTCTGGGTTATTTGGAGCCATGACTGTGTAGGAAACTAGAATATTTCCCTTCGAAATATGTGTGAACTAGAAAAGTAAAAGTCACAAGATCTGTCAGTCCTTCGCTCCCCCGCACCATCACACCATCACTTCTCAATCCTCTGACTCTCCCAAAGTGCAGGACAAAACTTCTCTGAAATGTCCTTATCTATCGAGAAACCAGACATGTCAGAGGGAAACACATTTGCCTTCCCTGATGTTTCGTTAACCGGAGAAGATTAAAACTTGTGTCACAGAGGAAGAGATTGAAAATTAAATACCACACCTGGATCCCAGAGAGACTTTGAGCTTTTTCTGTTCACGGGTCTCATTCAATTCCCAAAAATGATTGTTCACAAGATGCTGTCTGCCCCATGGGTCCATTCATTCTCCCCAAAGGTCATTTGCTCCTACAGCCCCATCTCCCCTTTCCCTATGATGAAGTGCATATAAGAATCCATACCCCGTTGGCTTATTGGGTAACCATATTCCTGTGACCTTTCCGTTCTATGCACACTAAGATAAGTTTGTACCTCCTGGACATGGTTTGGCTGTGTCCGCACCCAACTCTCATCTTGACTTGTAGTTTCCATAATCCCCACATGTGGTGGGAGGGACCTGGTGAAAGGTAATTGAATCATGGGGCAGTTAAGTTACTCCCATGCTGTCCTCGTGACAGTGAGTTCTCACAAGATCTGATGGTTTTATGAGGGGCTTTTCCTCCTTTCCTCGGCACTTCTTCTTGCTGCTGCCATGTGAAGAAGGATGTGTTTGCTTCCCCCTCCATCATGATTGTTAAGTTTCCTGAGGCCTCCCCAGCCACGCTGAACTGTGAGTCAATTAAACCTCTTTCCTTTATAAATTACCTAGTCCAGGATATGCCTTTATTAGCAGCATGAGGACAGACTAATACAGACTTTTTGTCCTATTAATCTGCCTTTTGTGGGTTGATTTTCAGCCAACCTTCAGAAGGTAAAGGGGAATCTTTCCCTTCACTCCCACAGATTTGGCACAGTGAGCAGGGTAGACCCAAACCACTCTGCTCTTCTGGAAGCCACAGTCAAGGGAACCCAGGATATGACAAAGAAACAAAAAAAAGATGATAAGTTCTCACACTCCCAGTCTCTCTCTCTGTGAAATCTTTCTCTCTGTGAAATGTCATCACTACACATCTCTTTTTCCCTTCCAAATTTAAGATTAATGAGAGAAAAGCATTGTATGGCCAGTCTTAGGGGTAGCAACTCTGGTATACTTTTGGTATGAATATTTATATGGTCTGAACCTTTTCCTTCCAGAAATAGTCTTCGTTTTCCTTTTGTCTTTGTCTTCTTGTCATTTTGTTGTAAAGAGGGATACCTTAGGAAAACCTGACAAGGTTTCCCTTCATCTTGATTTATACCCTGAGTACCTGGCTTTTGTAACCAAGTGAGAAGTTTCTCCCCCTGGTCTCTGCCAGCTGGGAGCATGACTTCAGATTTCATCTCGTGACCATTCTGAAAGGACTGGGAATCTCAAGACATGTAAAATTGTAAGCAGCATTCTTTGTTCTGAATGTGCCAAGCTCTCAGGAGAGTTTGTCTTAATAAGTTCCATCTCTATTGTCTGGCTAGTACTGGAAAAGTTCAGTCCCAGAAGTGCCCGCCTGGCAGCCCAGGTTAGCAGGCCTGTTACTGGAGCCACCTCCACATGCCCCTGCATCCATGTGATTCTGAGACCAGAGGCATCCCCCACACTGCACCATCCTTAACCGCCCAGGGCAGCAAAGTCCTTTTGCTTTCTTAGCTTGGAATTTTTCAGGATCGTAAGGACTGCCCCTTCTATGCCCTCTCCAGGAATGCCTCTTGTTTATATAGTAAAAACGTATCCTAAGCCTAGAAGGTGACCTCCTGGTCGTTCTGTAAAGAGGCTTATTAGATTGAGTCACTATTGAAATAAGTACACCACTGGAAGGTCTAATCATCTGTGACCAGAAGATAAATTATTTGCATTAGAAGACCCCTATATTTTAAAAATATTGTAGAAATCTTTCATTCTAAGCAAGGTCTTATTTATATTTATGGAAGGATCAAGTTAAAAGAAAGATGCATAATAATGTCATGACTAGCCTTAAAATTCTCTTGACAAAACAGAAGAACAAAAATCTAACCTGAAACAATAGTTAAAATCCTTAAGTGTTCCAACTGTCTTCTTTGGATTTCCTGAGGGGTTTGTAAAAAAAGGCACCTACCCTTAGACCAGTGGTTTAAACTGGGCACTTACACTGCTGTAGCCTGAATGCGGTTCAATTCCCTGATTCCCTTTCAGGGGGCCAGTCCCTTGGAAACGTAAGCCCTTTACTCAGGGGATAAAAAGAAAGCATTTATGAGAATTAGTTTAAACTATTTGTAGGTTCCTTGACCTTTGGGGTACCCATTTATTATCATTCTTTCTTCCTCCAAGGATAGCTTTTGATTTCCTATTTGTTTTACTGTTTGTCTCTTTGAATTTTCCATCGATCAGTATACAAGCTTCTTGGATTTTTGAGTACAGGTAGCCAACCAAAAAGGTGAGAGCCCTGGAGAATATGGCCGGAGATGTGGGCCACTCCCCATTTGCCACCAACAAACCTTCCCTTCTTTCAGCCATCATTGTGAGGGGTCTGGATCTTGAAAAGGCTGCAGCTTTTGCTTCCTTTTTAGAGACCTTGGTTAACCCCATAAAGGGCTTCTTGGTTTTAGTATCACATGTGCTTATTTGTTTTGGTTTTAAGTCATTTGTTTAGGTATACCTCTGGTTTAAAGCTTTGGTTTATATCTAGAGTGCGATAGTATCTTATTTCTCATTTATTTTTCTTCCTTTAATGGGCGGAAGAGACTTGCCTCCCACCACCTCTGGTATCTGAATTGGTGAACAGATAAGCTGGGATCCTCCCAGACAGGGGACTGGGTGGGGGAACATTGCACTCACAGCTGCCATTCCTTTGGCTCCAGCAGAGGCCAGCTGCTTGTGTGACAGAAGGTTTTCTACTCGTATATTTAAAAGAATTTTTTAGAGCTCTACAGTCAAATGTCAGCTTAATTCAGAGCTCTGATTCTTTTGTGATCTCTTTTAAATACTATATCTTCAGTGGGAATGTCTTAGTCAACTAGACAAATTTTTTTCTAAGCCTTGTTAACTAGAACATTACTGGCCTTTTGGAAAGCTTAACGCCTCCCCTAATTGGCTCTTCTAAGACTTGTTCTGATTCTTTTTCATGTTTTGTTTTCCAGAGTTTATACAACTTTTTTTTTAAAGTTATCTCTTACTCGCAGCAATTTGGTGTACTTTTGTAAATAGAATCAAAGTATTTATCATTCTTTCTACCTGATCCCTCCAGAATTTAGAAGCTATTCACGGATATTTTTTATGACACTATCGTTACTTGCATATATTCCATATGAATCTGTTTTCTTTTGTAGCAGGACACAATTAGAAACACTGGTTATTTTACCACAGATTAGAATGGAATATCATATTTTCATATGTGAACAGACTGCTTTGAGGGATTGAGGTTAACTTTCATGGAACCAATACAAAGCCTCTTGGAAAGACTGGCCTGGCACCTTTTCTACACAGTTTCCTTACAAGATTACTGACACCATCGTTAAGTAAATAATGTCATTGTCTGACAGGCCTAGGAAGACCTCCAGAAGAGAATAATTAACCCAACTTAAACAGGCAGCGTGGGGCAAGTCAAATCTTTGGGTTGGCTACTTGTTCTAGAGAAGCCTCTTTTTTTTTTTTTTTTTTTTTTTTTGAGACAGAGTCTCGCTCTGTCGCCCGGGCTGGAGTGCTGTGGCCGGATCTCAGCTCACTGCAAGCTCCGCCTCCCGGGTTTACGCCATTCTCCTGCCTCAGCCTCCCGAGTAGCTGGGACTACAGGCGCCCGCCACCTCGCCCGGCTAGTTTTTTGTATTTTTTAGTAGAGACGGGGTTTCACCGTGTTAGCCAGGATGGTCTCGATCTCCTGATCTCGTGATCCGCCTGTCTCGGCCTCCCAAAGTGCTGGGATTACAGGCTTGCGCCACCGCGCCCGGCCTCTAGAGAAGCTTCTAATGGTTTGATTTGAGATTCCTTATGAAAAAGTTTCAACAAACCCGACTTAGCAAAGTTCTATATCATAAATCACTATCCTTGCTGAACTTATGTATATAAATAATCAGAACAAAGACTAATTTTGCAAACAAATTGGTCCTACTGTGATTATCTTTGGTAAAAATGAAGAGACTAGAAAAAGAAAAATCATGTTTCAGAAAAAATAAAAAGCTGCACTGTACTTGTTTGATTCTAGCCTTGTCGGTTTGTTTTTGAGTTTTTGTCTTTAAAAAAAAATCTGGATTGCAATCCTGAATTTTTAGTTTCTTCCAATATCTGGGCTTGCTTGACCCTCCAGACTCATGTTTTCCATTTTTCTCCCACCCTTCTGGCTTAGAATCACTAAAAAACTTTTCCTGAAGTTGAAGCTAGTCAACTTAGCTTTTTTAAAAAATCACTTCGAAGTTTGTTTTACACAGTTGTCTGTAGGTCCCATTTAATTCCCAAAAAGAATCATTCACAAGATAATTTCTGTCTTCGGGGTCTGTTCATTCCCTTGAAGATCACTTGCTCCTACACCTTTCAGCTCCCCTTCCCCTAGGAAGATGAATACATAAGCATTCGTACCCTATTGAGTTACTGAGTGACCCTATTCCTGGGACTCCCCCAAGCTAAGCACATTAAAATAAATTTGTATGCCTCTTTTCTCCTATTAAGCTTCCATTTGTCGTTTGATTTTCAGTGAACCTTCAGAAGGTAAAGAGTAAACATTCCCTGGGCCCCACAATTGGATGCTTGTTTTCTACTTTTCTGATACTTGAGCTGTTTCTAAAAATACCGCATGTTAACATGCATTGAAATGTGTAATTCAACCATTACAATTCCCTTTAAGTGCATTTTGGAAGTACAACTAAAACTTTAGTCCAAATGCCTGTTGTGTTGTCATTCTAAGTTTTTATCCTATAATTGATAAACGTGTTTAACAACCTATTGGGAATTATCCTTTTGGAATAGACTTCTTGACCAGCCCATGAGGATCACCAAAATCACAATATCATGCCTTAACATCCCAGGCTCATAGACCATAGGCCTTCCTAGTTTCTGGACAGTCCCAGTGACTGGCAGACTCCACATGCCGTTATCTTATCCAGGAAACAGAATGGTCATTTTTATACGGTTTCTGTGAGGAATCCAAAAGATTTCTTTCCTCCAGTTGCCACTGTGGACACTCACCACTGTAATATGTGTGTGTGTTAACTTTGCCTGTAACAAATTATTTTTTCTTAGAGTAAGGTAGGAGACCACCCCTCATATTATCTTATGCCCAATTTTTGCCTCTAAAGAAAGAAGAAGTAAAAACTAAAAGGCAGAAATGAAATCCACAGGCAGACAGCCCGGAGCCATGCCCTGGGCCTGGTAGTTAAGGATCAACCCCTGACCTAACCGGTTATATCTATAGATTCCAGACCTTGTATGGAAAAGCACTGTGAAAATCCCTGTCCTGTTCTGTACCTTTCTGATTAGTGGTGCATGCAGCCCCCAGTCATGTACCCACTGCTTGCTCAATCAGTCACGACCCTCTCACGCGGACCCCCTCAGAGTAGTAAGCCCTTAAAAGGGAGAGGAATTGCCCACTCGCAGAGCTCGGTTTTTTGGAGATGTGAGTTCAGTCTTTTGGAGCTGTGAGCCCACCCATGTTCCCAGCTGAATAAAGCCCTTTCCTCCTACAACTCGGTGTCTGAGGGGTTCTTGTCTGTGGCTCGTCCTGCTACAAGAGAATCTAAAAATAGGTAGAAATATGACCCCCCCTTTCTATAGGTGCAGAAATTGAGCCTTATAGATGGTAAGTAACATAGTAAGAGATGGGAAGGAAGCAACATAACCTCACAGGCATAGTTCTAGACACAGTCCACTCTAGTGCCTGGTCAGGCAAGGTGGGGCCTCACACTATATCCTGAGACTTGGTTAAACTAAAATGCATTTTTAGATGAGATGGAAGTAAGATGCTGCAGACTTTGCTTGTACTTAATTTCCTATAAGCATAGACAAGCCAATTGATTGTGGTTTCAGAATGAATTTAGTGGCCAGTTTTCTTTACACGGCTATTGTTTCGAATCCAATGACGGGTTTGTTAATATGAATTTATATGCCTCATTCTTGCCAGTTTTTTCCCCAGAGATGAATTGTTATGTTGAGACTCTTAGCATTTATATGAGTATTTTATTTTATGTGGTATTGGGATATTGTGGTTTATAATAAGAAATATTTATTTGGTCTCTGCCCCTGGTTTCTGGCACACAGCAATTAAAATCCTTGTAATTTTTGAGTGACAGAAATGCTATGTGCATCTTCTGTTCGAATATTTGTTCATTGACCAAAGTTCTTGACATATAGCCCCTAATCCCATAGAATTTTCTAGCAATAGGAGCATCTATTTTTCCTATGGTTTGGTGTGTTCCTGGATGGGGGCTGGTCACCAGAAACACAAAGCCATGGCTAAAAGCTTGGAACTTTCAGTCCCACACCCCTATCCTGTGAGAAAGGGAGAGGGACTGGAGACTGAGTTAATAATTGATCATACCTATATGGTGAAGACTCCATAAAAATCTTTGAACTGGAGTGTTTAGAGAGCTTCTGTGTTGGAGAATACATCTTTATGCCAAGGGGGTAGGGCATCCCAACTCCATGGAGACAGAAGCTTCCATGCTTAGGTCTCTTCCAAACATTGCCCTATTCACCTTTTCATCTGGCTGTTCTTCTGTATTCCTGATCATATTCTTTCTAATAAATCAACAATGTAAGTTTTTCCCTGAGTTCTGTTTGCCATTAAAGCAAATGATCAAGCCCAAGGAGGGGGTCATAGGAACTTCTGGTTTATAGGCAGTTGGTCAGGAAGAAAGGAGAGCAGCTCTAGGGACAACATGGATTGTGATTGGCATGTGATGTGGGCAGTGCCTTTATCTTATGGGATCCTACATAAACTCCAAGGAGAGAGTGTCAGAATTGAATTTGATTGTAGAACATCCAGTTGGTTTCTGGAAAGTTGAGGAATGGTTTGGTGTCGGGGAAAACACACACACACACACACATCTGGTCACACCAGTGTTGGGTATGAGTACAGAGGAAAGCCGTGTCTTTCTCTGATAGTCAGATATTAACCAAACCCTGTAGATTTTCTACTTATGGTCCCTGGGACTATAATCCGGGAGCTCCCTCAAAACCAGCTTTACCCTCACTACCTGTAATTCATTTTGTTTCAGTAAAAACTATTATTACCTATGGCTTTCTAAAAGCGTATTTGAGCTCTAGAGTAAAGACAGCTGGTAGATGAGATACCAACAGTGCGGAACGAGCCCTTTCCTGCCTTCTCCCTCTCTTCCCTTCCACCTTCCCTTCCCCTAATTCCCTTAATACTTTTCCCCTATTACTAATAAGGCCATCTAAATTACTAGAAAAATGATGCTATAAAGGTATACAGTTCTAGGGAACATTGTAACTATCAATAGCATAATATTAAATTACTTAACTTTTTATGCCGTTATACTGTTTGGCCTAAGTCATCTTATGTGATTTTCACAGTCATAAGTGTAAAATAGTCAAGAAAGGAATTATTCTCAGGTACAAATGTAGATATTGAGTCAAAATTATTATGTGATTTACATTAGTTTCTATAACTAGCAACTCAGAATTTCAAAGGCAAATGAAAGTCTTATCTCTTCCTCATTGTCTCTCCATACACAGCACAGGACCTTAGCCCATGAACTTGACCTTCACATTCATTTCCTCACTTTACCATCATGCCAGTTACCTCGAAGGAGCCCAAAGAGGAAGTGGAAATAGGTTTCCAAATGCTTTGATAGGTTTTTTCTTTTTTTTTTAAATGAAACTAATACACTTTTAAAGTTTTAATGATACGAGAAGTTAATTCCAGTTGAATTTATAAACACTGTAAATAAAGAATAAATAGTACCCCAAAGAAAAACTCCACCAGTGTTTCCTGACAGACTAGCACATATTAGGTATCAGATATTATGGTTTTGCAATCCCAGATGCTGGGCTGATAATTCCCCCAAACGGTGTAATAGTCAGCATTCTCTAAAGGGGCAGAACTAACAGGATATATGTTTATAGAAAGAGGAGTTCATTAGGAGAATTGACTCACATGATCACAAGGTGAAGTCCCACAACAGGCCATCTGCATGCTGAGGAGCAAGGAAGCCAGTCTCAGTCCCCAAACCTCAAAAGTAGGGAAGCCAACAGTGCAGCCTTCAGCCTATGACTAAAGGCCCTGGAGTCCCTGGCAAACCACTGGTGTAGGTCCAAGTGTCCAAAAGTCGAAGAACGTGGAGTCTGATGTTTGAGGGCAGAAAGCATCCAGCATGGGAGAAAGATGAAGGCTGGAAAACTCAGCAAGTCAGCTCTTTCCACCTCCTTCTGCCTGCCTTATTCTAGCCACACTGGCAGCTGATGAGATGGTGCCCACACAGACTGAGGGTAGGTCTGCCTCTCCCAGTCCACTGACTCAAATGTGAATCTCCTTTGCCAACACCCTCACAGACACACCCAGGAACAATACTTTGCATTCTTCAATCCAATCAAGTTAACACTCAATATTAACCATCACAAGTCCACCCCTTGTCAACTTGAACCTGTACACATCTCCTGAAATGAGACAAAATCTTCAATGAAGATAATAACAAGGTCATAATTACATCTAACATAATACAGCTATCCTTCATACAACGGAAGCACATTAATCCTTAACCTAAATGCTATTACGTAAAGTTAACAACACTTAAATTCTGATATGAGTCAATAAATCTTATGTCACATAATAAAGGAAAAAAGAAATAAAGATATTTTTAGTATACATTTATACACACACAAACAGGTTCTTAACAAAATAAGGAGGAAGCACTCATGACAATTACAGTCCTCGTTTCTGCAACTGGTCATGCAGTCATAGCTGGTACTGATGACTACCTTCTTCTATTACCCATTCTGTATTCCCTTTTCCTTCAGCAAGCACCTCAGCAGGCAGTGTTTTTTACCTGGTCGGGTGACCCAAACCTTCATTCCTGAAGCGTCTCTCCTCTATTCCATGCATACTCTTCCTTACCTCTGTTGTGGAGTAGTAGACTGATTTCGTCTTGATAGTCTGGATCAGTCACCCCAGCCAAGACTGTAACTCCCTTCTTAGCCTGTTGACTCAGAGGCAGGAGGAGTCCAAAGTGTCCAGGTGGTAATCTTAACTTCCAGTTTAATGGAATCATTGTTGTGTCTTCTGGTGGCAGCATTCCTCCCTCTGGAACCAAGACCTCTAGGCCAGCAGAACATAATGTCGCAGAACAGGGAGCAAAAGTTTTGCTAGTGGATTAGTAGGGGTGATGGTGAGTGGTGCCACTTCCACTTCCACTCTACTATAGTCATTGGAAAGGTTATACAGGTAAATAATCGATATTCATAGAATGGAATATTACATAGCAATTTAAGTAAGTAAACTGGGTCTATAAGTATGAATATGTATTACATCAATAATAAAATGTTGGGTTGTTAAGAGAAAAATGGTGGGCCTCAAAAATCATTCCATATAACAATGAACGGTTGACAATCTTTATTTGGGCAATTAATTCTCAGGAGGTTAAATGGTTCTTCCAAGATATAAACCATGGTTCCCACAAACAGACATCCAGGGCCAGCTGACAGTGCTTCACGTATTCTAGACTGAAATGATCTCTGTCCTGTAATGCCCCATAAAGCATGTAGGAAAAGCAAAAGATTCACAAGTATTCCAGATTTAAAAAAAAAAAAAGGATATGCTTACACTATTACAAATGACAGTTCTTGTTTTACATAAATGCATTAAGTTCTGTGACTATCACAGATGGCCCAGTGGCCAGGACTAAGTTTGCATCTGAAAGCATCGTAGTATGGAAGAGGAAGAGCTCTGCCCAAGGCCCTGGGTAAGATTGATTTGTAGGGTTCAGGTAGACAGCCTAGAGTGCTCCAAGCACCCCCACAGACTGCTGGCTCCTTTAGTCACCCCTCTGGCCACACGTGGCTCCTATGCCATCTGAAGCCTGATACCAAGAATGTTTCCACAACCTTCCAAATAGAAAACCTTCATTCTTGTTTTGATTCCATCAGCAACGTAGTGGTGGCACTTGGGACCCTTGGCCAACATGGGATCATAGATTTCATTGGCTTCATGGATGCAGGTTGTATATGACTTTCACATGTTGAGAAGTATTCTCTTGGCTGCAAGCATATTCATTTTACCCTTTCCAACACGAATTTCTCATAAAATATTTCTTTGGTGGCTATAATCTCCATAAGGACTTGGAAATGCAAGCAGGTTTGCTAATTCTGGCCTCTCTTCATTCTGGACTTAAGTGCATGGATAGATATGTACACTCACCTGCTGTGTTTTTGTTTGTTTTTCACATTCTGCCCCCTTTCCAAGAAATTCTCCATAAAATCTATTTTCATACCTCAAGAGTTCTTAGTTCATGTATTTTTGAGTTAAACTTCATGATTTTACTTTTGTTACTTTATATTGTGTATGTTTTACATAGTTTTCCATGTTAAAAACTTGCCAAAAATAATGCTAGAATGTAATTATCAAATGAGGAGCACAACATTTGGGTCCAACTTTGTCAAGTAGCCCTGTGCCAACATGAACTAAGAGCCCTGTTTTCAGAGAACAAGCCAGGCGTAGAACTGAGTTCAGCAGATCAATCAGCCCAGCACTTACTGGCCTCATGCAGGATCTTGCCCAGTTCTCTGTACCTCAGGGAGGTTTTGCTTTCTTGCAAACAAAATGTGTTCATTACATAACTTTGATCTACTTGTGGGCAAATCTGAGTTTCAAAGATTATGCTTTAAACCTTCTCTCCTACTATAACTTCCGTTGGCAAACTGTGCTTGGCTACTCTCCTTAAAACGAAAAATTCTTAAAGTAGAGGCAAGTAGCTTTCATCTATGTGACCAGTTGCAAAACTGTTCCAGTTTTTATCCCTTCTAACTGAGAATTGTGTACGGACTCTATCTACTTGACTGGCAAATTTGGAGATGAGGAAAGGAGGTGGTACTCAAGAGCACTGGCTTTAGTATTTGCTCCTCAATTAGCTTTGCCAACATGAGCACATCGCTGAATCTCTCTGAACCTCAACGTAGCTGTAAAATTCACATGGTGACTCCTCCTATGCACGTCATAAGGCTGACATCATGAATGGAAAGCCCCCTGTAAGCTGTTCACAGTTACACAAATATCAGTGTTTCAGTTTAGGTTCCCCCAAAAAACAGACCCTGACATAAAAATTCAAAGGCAAATAGTTTCTCTGTCAAGAGATGATGGGAAACATCAGAAGAGAAGCAAAGAAAAGCGGTAAGTGTTTGAGCCAGCCACCAATCGGGGAACCCTGAGAGTGAGAAGGAAGCACACACCTCAGTGTATACACCCCAGAGAAAGTTGGGCACTGAGGTGTCCACCACCAACTCCAGTAAGTTACTGGTTAGAGGGTGGGTGTGATTTCCTCCACCTCCTACGTTCTCTGAATGAGCAGCCTGGGGCAGAGTGAGCCCCTGGTGGAAGAGAAGCTGGTGCTCAGCAGCTGGAAGTCAGACTAGTCTGCTTTGACATTATGGTACAGAGGAGATGCGGGTGGGGCAGCAACAGCATCTGCTGCCACCAGCATTGTCATAGAATCCTCTCAAGCTTGTGCACCACTGATAATTCTGTTACCTAAGAGAGTTAGCATCTTACTGTTCTCTTGATCAGTCAGTTGTGCTATATATTTGATTGATACCAAGTAGACTTACATTTTTCATTGTGAATAAATCTTAGTACGTTCAATATTTATTTCCTTGTATTTATTTAGATTTAGGGTATATGAAGTTCTTGTTAAGATCTTTTGCCATTTTTCTACTGCATTCTTCCTTGCTTTCCAAATGGATTTTCAAAAACTTTATTACATTAAAACCATTAAACCTCCAGCCTGGGTGACAAGGTGAGACTCTGTCTCAAAAAAAAAAAAAAAAAAAAAAGTAAAGTAGAAGCAGCAAGATTAAAATTATTTAATTAAAAGTATATTCTGGCCAGGCATGGTGGCTCACACCTGTAATCTCAGCACTTTGGGAGGCTGACATGGGCAGATCACTTGAAGTCAAGAGAGTCAAGAGTTCGAGACCAGCCTGGCCAACATGGTGAAACTCCATCTCTACTAAAAATACCAGGCATGATGGCACATGCCTGTAATCCCAACTATTCAGGAGGCTGAGGCAGGAGAATTGTTTGAACCCAAGAGGCAGAGTTTGTGGTGAGCCAGGATTGCGCCACTGCACTGCAGCCTGGGCTACAGAATGAGATTCCATCTCAAAAAAGAAAAAAAATGTATATTCTACAACAGGTTGATGCCAGCAGTTGATACGATCACTACTTAGATACCTTTTTACACCATTTCAGCAAATCAGGAAGCCACTCGAGCAACTTTCATCTAACAGTTCCCTACAGAGCATGTGCACATGAAGACAAAATATAATTCAGTATGGGTTCTACAGATATAAAAGAAGGATCTCAGTTGTTCTGTTAGTAAAAAAGAGCTTGTCCCAGTCTTTCCTAATAAAGTTTTTGGGATATTCAATTAAAACACTTACAGCCAAGAAAAGACCAAGGTGCCTCAATGACTAAATGTAACATGATATCCTGAGTGGGATTCTAGAATAAAAAAGAACAGTAGGTGAAACTAAGGAGATATTAATAAAGTAAAGAATTTAGTTAATAAAAATGTATTATTTTGCTTTATTAGTTGTGACACATGTATAATACTAACCTGAAATATTCACTAGCAATAAAGGAAACCAGGTGCAGAGTATAAGAGAACTCTGTTATCTTTGCAATTTCTCTGAAACTCTATGCTAGAATCAACAAGTTTACTTAAATAAAAAATACTTCCAAAAATATAAACAAAACTTAGAGTTGAAAATAGTCATTAAAATGGAAATTAACAACAGATGGGAGAAACTATATTCTGGCTACAAATAAATAGTTAATACATTAGAGAGTTGTACTAAAAAGAATTTTTTAAGGATTAAGCCCAGAGTGAAAAAATAAAATAAAAACAAGATGAAAAACAATAAACAGATATAGAATCTAACTAGATAAAAAGATTTTGAAACAAAATAGGAAAAGTAGTTAAGAAATATGTAGGGCAGATTGACAGAAATAAGGACATGTCTAAACAGGATCTCCAGAAGAGAGAAGGAAAG
Source organism: Colobus angolensis palliatus (assembly GCF_000951035.1). Taxonomy (NCBI): domain Eukaryota; kingdom Metazoa; phylum Chordata; class Mammalia; order Primates; family Cercopithecidae; genus Colobus; species Colobus angolensis. The sequence continues at coordinate 2,512,065 of NW_012115110.1, forward strand.
AGTGATAGAAAGTCAATATTGAAATTGGCGATGGCTAATGGCTAAAGCGTTTCCAGAATGAAAGAGATGTGAGAATCCAGATTCCACGTGTACATCATATGCTGACTAGAATCAATGGAAATAAATGTGTTTTAGAAAACCTGAAAGCTAAAAGCCTTTTGCTCATAGCTTCACTGGCTGTGCACTGCACATGGACTGTTTTGTAATGGCACTTTCTAGTTTGTAAAGTATATAACATGAACAATGGTGTATGGTGGTTCTGCAGGAGAGAAAATAAAAATACCAACAATGGAACCACTGTGAAATTGAGAGCAGGCATCTCACTCCCAACAAAATCTGCCAAAACAATGCTCTGAGGGGGAAAGTTCTATCAAGCCAGAAGTTCATATTGACTGGAGAATAATTAACTTTAGGAAATTAATAGAGTTCATCACATTGTGGTATCAAGGGATTAGACAAAATCCACTTCAATAGTTTCACAAAGTTTTTTATAGAATTTTATACAGTATAAAGTTGGCCTTCAGTATCCTCAGGTTCCACATCTGTAGATTCTACCAACTTCGAATCAACAGTCTTTGAAAAAATAGCTAACAATAAAAATAACAATATAACAATTTTTAAAAATATAAATAAAGAGATATACAGAGGCCAGCTGTGGTGGCTCATGCCTGTAATCTCAGTGCTTTGGGAGGCTGAGGAGGGCAGATCACTTGAGGTCAGGAACTCGAGACTAGCCTGTCCAACATGGTGAAATACCCTCTCTACTAAAAATACGAAAATTAGTCAGGCATGGTGGCACATGCTTGTAGTCCCAGCTACTTGCGTGGCTGAGGCAAGAGAATTGCTTGAACCCAGGAGGCAGAGGTTGCAGTGAGGTGAGATCGGGTCACTGCACTCCAGCCTAGGTGACAGACAGAGCAAGGCATTGTCTCAAAACAACAACAACAAATGAGCAATACAGTATAACAACTATTTAGATGACATTTATATTGTATTAAGTATTATAAGTAATCCAGAGTTGTTTAAAAGTATACAGTAGGATGTGTAGACTGTTATACATGCAAATACTCTCATCCCTTGGTATTTATGGGGGATTGGTTCCAGGACCTCCATGGATACCAAAATCTGTGGATGCTCAGATCTTTTATATAAAGTGGCACAGTATTTGCATAGAACTATGAACATCCATATAACTTTAATCAACTCTAAATTACTTGTAATACCTAATGCAGTATAAATGCTATGTAAATACTTATACTGCTACTTTTTATTTGTATTAATTTTTATTATTGTATTATTATTTTATTCTTTTTTAAAAAGTATTTTCCATTCACAGTTGGTTGACTCCTCATGTTCAGAACTCTCAAATGCACAGGGCCAACAGTATTATGTCATTTTATATAAGGAACTTGAGCATCTGTGGATTTTGGTATCTACTGGAGTCCTGGAACCAATCCCCTGTGGATACCAAGAAACAATTGCATACTCCGGATCCACACTTAGTGACTGACTAATGCATGGCTGTTGTTATAAATAATTTGGAATAGTAGTGTTATTCTTGTTAAAGTTTGTAACAAAGCAAGGTTACTTGCCATTATTTTTGTAATTCACATTTTTCTGTAAGCAATAAGTATTACTACAAGACCAGAAGGAATATGAGAAGTCACAAATAACAGAAAGTTTTAACAGTAAATAATCATTATTTATAAAAAGTACATTGGTGTGCTGAAAAACACAAGAAAATCAAGACTGGTTAAAAAATAAATGAAAAAACCCCAGTGCTTCTAAAAATTAGAAGTAACTGCTTAGAAAATGTTATTGGAAAACAATATTAATAGGAGGCACAGAATTTAAATACAGGACTTTTGTGAACAGAACTGTAAGACCTTTTCAGAGGACATAAAGATGTGAATAAATGGAGAACCTCCCATCACTCAGTGGGGAAGAGGCACCAGTGGGAGGTGAAGAGTTTGGGAAAGACCTTTCAGGGGGCACCATAGCCAAAGTAATCCAGAGTTGTTTAAAAGTATACAGTAGGATGTGTAGACTGTTATACATGCAAATACTCTCATCCCTTGGGATTCATGGGGGATTGGTTCCAGGACCTCCATGCAGGAAAACATTGATAGACCTGAGAACCCATATGCTTAAAAGATTTAGAAGAAAGCTAAAAGTCCATTGTCTGCTGGGAAGAAAACGTGTGTAACATAAACAGTATAAGAGAAAATGTTCCTATTTTAATATTAATGAGCTCCGTCTTAGTTTATCTGGGCTGCTAAAATAAAATACCCTAAACTGGTGGCTTATAAACAGCACATTTATTTCTTATGATTCTGGAGGCTGGGAAGTCCAAGATCAAGACACTATATTCCATATCTGGTGAAGGTCACTTTCCGGTTCATAGATGGCCATCTTCTCACAGTGTTCTCAGCTGCTGGAAGGGCAAGCAGCTTTCAGGGCTCTCTTTTATAAGGGCACTAATCCAATTCCCAAAGACCCCACCCCCTAATACCATTACCTTGAAGGCCACAACTTCAACACATGAATTTGAAAAAGATATAAACATTCAGACCATAGCAAGCTCTTACAAATTAATTAGAAAAGGCTATTCTGTCTTAAAAACAGTTTCACAAAGTGAATTTTCAATGGTCAGAATTCCAAATGGTATTCTGTGCATCATCTTCACTTGGGGGTCTCCTAAACTTTGTTCCCATCCCTCATCTAGCCTCCCTGTCCCCTCTCAGGGTCTCTTGCAGGCATGCTCTCTTTGATTCTCCCATTCATTGTCCAGGTGCAAAGGTCACCTGCAGGCCCAGACCTCAGATCCCCACCCATTGGCTTTCCCTGACACCATTCCCATTCCCAGTGATCCCAGCCTCTTCTGTCTCAGCTCTGGAGTGTAGGCACTGACTGTGTAAGGTTCTGGTCTGGTTCTGCCCTTCATCTCTGTCCCTGCCTGCTCTGGTCTTGGCTTGCAGCCCCGTCTACCCAGTGGCTTGTGTTCCCGGATTCCCTTTGGGCTGATTTCCCCAGTGGGCATTGTCTCACATTATTAACCTGTTGGTTCTTACCTCAAGCCAGCCCTCCCTTTCCTCTGCCCTGCAGAAACTCTTCAGTGTTTCTTGTGTATGGATGGCATATTGGATTTCTTTTCCCATGTGTCAGTGCCAATGCCAGTTTTCTTCCATTTACCCCATTCATCTTATCACTTAATAGAAATTCAGGAGTCAGTAAGAGGGGGTCAGATCTTCATCCAGAACCTGACCTGAAACACCAGTGGGAAGGCTGTAATGGATACTCAATCAGTAACAGTTCAATAGAAAATCATAAAACAAATGTTTGTTTGTTTGAGATGGAGTCTCACTGTCTCCCATGCTGGAGTGCAGTGGCACCATCTCTGCTTACTGCAAGCTCCACCTCCTGCCTTCAGCCCTTTTCTTGCCTCGGCTTCTGGAGTAGCTGGGACTACAGGCACCCGCCACCACACCTGGCTGATTTTTTGTATTTTTAGTAGAGACAGGGTTTCACTATGTTACACCAGGAAAAACAAATGTTTTAGAAGTGGCAAAAGAATTTTATTTGAGCTGAAAAAATTTAACAAAGGTAATAGTGCTGGATGTGTTAAATTGGTTATATTTAATAAACCAAACACATTTGTTTTTCTTGTATTGCTGAAACAAAATTCACCATTCTTTATATGTCTCTCTAAGTCATTGTTTCATGGAAAAACAAACAAACAAGTTATATTTTATATAAAGTCTAGTCTTTTTAACCATTCTGTTAAATTAATGAAGAAAAAGTTGTAGATATTTAATGTGTAGCACTTGATGAGTTTGGAGACAAGTATACACCTATGAAGCCACCACCACAATCTATGCCATGAACCTATTCCTCACTCCAAAACTTTCCTCCTACCCTTTTATTTATTATTATTATTATTGTGATAAAAACACTTAACGTCTTCTACTCTCTTCATGACTATAAAGTGTATAATAAAGTATTATCAATTCTAGGCACTATGCTGCATAGTAGAGTTGCAAAAATTGTTTATTTTGCATAATTGAAACTCTGTATCCTTCAACTGTCACCTTCCTATTTTCTTCTATCCAGTTCCTGGAAACCAGCGTTCTGTTTTCTGATTCTGTAAGTTTGACTATTTTAGATTCCATATGTAAATGAAATCATATAGTATTTGTATTTCTGTGATTGGTTTATTTAACTGAATATAATACCCTCCACATCTATTCATATTGTTGCAAATGGAAGAATCTTCTTTTTCTTTTTTAATGTGGAATAATATATCATTGTGTATATATACCACAACCCTTTTCTTCATTCATTCATCGAAGGTCATTTAGGTTGCTTCCATGTCTTGGCTATTGTGAATAATACTTCAATGAATATGGAAGTACAGATAACTCTTCAATACACTTTTTTTCAGTTCATTTGAATAAACACCTAGAAGTGAGATTGCTGGGTGATATGTTATGTTTAATAGTTAATAGTTAATTAATACTAATAGTAAATATTTTTATTTTTCTGAGGAATCTCCATACTGTTTTCCATAATGGCTGTATTCGTTTACATTTCTACCAACAGAGTACAAGGACTCCCTTTTCTTCTATTGCTTCTTTGATCTATATGTCTGTGTCTACAACAGTACCATGCTGTTTGGATTACTGTAGTTTTTAAATATATTTTGAAATCAAGAATTGTGATGCCTCCAGGTTTATTCTTCTTGCTCAAAATTGTGGAAACTCTAGTTTTCAATCAACATTCGAAAATGTTTTCTGTTTGTTTAATTCTTTAATCTCTAAACATTTTATTTTCTGGTTGTTCATTTGCAAGCATCATCTTTTTGGTTATAAAAACTACCACTTGTTATATTAAAATTATTCATTAAGTATGTTTGTTATTGTCATTGTTTACAGTGGTCTGTCTTTCTCTTTGATGACCTTGAATAAAGACAATGAAACTTAGCAATGTGACTGGAGGTGCATGTTTTTGTTGTTGTTGTTCCTTTAGAAGAAAGTGTAGGAGAAGGCTTCGGGTTTTTATCATAGCAGCGGTGAAGAAAGAGGCGAGAGCCTGAGGTCTGCAAATGCCCCTGAAATATCAAGGCCACTTGTCATGAAAGGTGTCATATTTTAATGAGAACGGCTCCAGTATTCCATGAACCATACTCGACTCTCATAAGTACCAACCTGCAGGGCAACATAGACACAGGGCAGGAGGAACTGAGTAGGGAAGACCCCCAGCCAGTGCCTGCCCTCCAAAGATCAGGAGGCATATCTTTCTTTCATGATTTATTATCTTTTTCATATCTTCTTTTCTTTATTACTAAAATTCAAATTCATTTTGTTAGTAGATTGTGATAAAATAAAATTAGACCCAGAAGCTCTGAGTTAAGTACTATATTTGCCACTCCCTAAATGATAAAATAATGTTCTCTGGTTTGGGATTTTTTAAGTTTTCCTCTTTGTGAATGAAAATAGTAACCACCCAACAGAATTGGTGCACAAGTTGCACGAAATACACTAGAAATGAGTGGCTCTCGACAAGTGTTAGCCAAATCTGGAAGAGTCTCACAGTGCCACTTGAATTAATTCTGAAGTTTTACTCCTTAACAAAGGTAAATAGTGGTATCGAAGAGTTGAGAAGCTCTCTCCTCTAACTCCAGACATATGACATATGATCAGTCCTCCTCTTACGTACAATTCAAACCCATGTGCAAAGTGGCCAGACTTCTCTTTTCTTGCCAATAGGTCTCCACCTCTTCAGAAACCAAATACTGGACAGCTGGTGACAAAGGGTGACCAAAAAAAAAGTTCATCTTATGTGGTATGATGAGAAAAACCATAGATTGAGTTCCTATATAAAGCCTGTGCCCAATATCTAGCATGAACATCAGTGTTTGACCAGAAATAAGTGGAGGCTAAGACTAGAAATAAAATAAAGCAAAACAAAAGCATAACAAAGATGAGCATGCCTATTGCATTCTAGGAACAGTTCAAAAACTGTTCATATATTCGCACATCCAAAGCTTGTAGCAATCTTGGGAGTAGAGGCTGTAGTTAACCTTATTTAAAGATGAGTACAGAGACATGGAGTGACTTGCCCAGGTCCCACAGGGAGTAGGGTCTGGCGTCTGTGTTCCTTATTGCTGGTCTAGATAGCATCTCTGTGCTCCAGAACAGACCTGTGGTTACAATACTCTGGATTTAGGCACCATCTGTAGAGAATGGAAGAACACAGAATTTAGGGCCTGCCCTTTAAAGAAAAAGAATGTGAGAAGAAACAATTTAGCTAGAAAAACAAAAAAGGCTATTGTATTTGGCAATCAAGATGACATGAGTGACATTTACAGAGAAGTTTCTGGTATTTGCTCGGGGTATGTAGGATGTGGAAGGGGAGATGCTCCGGCTTTTTGCAGTAAAGAGAAGAACATTATGATACTAGCTTAAGCAAGCCACAGACTCCAAAAACCCTTTTAATGGTAGGAAAGAAGTGGGTGCATTCTTAAAAGAAAGATAGCCACATAAGAGGAAAATACAGAAGAAACAGGAGAGAGAACTGAGGTACTAGCAGCAAGAATCCAGGGGAAGCTAGGAGTTCAGGAGATGGAATCCAGAGCATGGATAGAAGAAACGACATTGATAGAGAGGAGGAGTGCTTGTCCATCTAAGACAGAAGCACAGGAGAGGAGCTTGGAACCAGCGACACCACCTGCAATTCTTCCCCAGCTGCAACATCACTAATGTGGTGAATGTGCCCTTAAGTTTATCCAACACATACATAAAGTTCATTGTGTGGATTGGTGAGGCAAGAGGACCACCCTAGTAAGTGGGTGGCAATATGGGATCAGCTCATTCAACTCATCAGCCCTATATTGTAGACAGTTCTACTGAACACTTGTGGCATACTTACTCCTGAAATTCTGTGCCCAAAAAGGAAAGTTAAAAGATATTTCTCGAGATGGTGTCTCATGTAACAGCGAGACATAAGCAGTTTCCAAAAGCTGTTGTCAAGACTCAGAATCAGAATGGTCCAGCCAGCTGTGTGCCTCACATGTAAGCATTAACGAGTGTCTTGTGTTTATGATGCTTTGAAGTTGTTAAAAGAGATAGATCATTAGATTAACACATACTGTACAAATATTCCATTATCCTCCAAATTCCCCACTGAGAAAAAGAGGCGACTGCAAATCTAATTTGAAAGATTGGTTTGAAGAAAAGCTATGGCAAGCTTCCCAGAGTCTTGTGGTTTTCTGGGTCCCTGACCCTGCATTTGTCTCCTGGAATCACCTCAGCAGTGTGAGCAGGGCCACCAAGCCCAAGCTGCTGGGAGCAGCTGGAGAATACCTCTCCAGATTCCTCAAGTGACCAAAAGGAAATGAATTCAGTCACCATACATATTCATACACACATGTGTAAAATAAATGTGCATTTTTATATTCAGCCTACTTAATTAGAAAAGTCCCCTGGGCTGTCACTGTCACTGAGTTAATAGTGAGCTTTCTTAGGATTTGCCAAGAATAAAGACATGAAAATACATAGCAAGTCAAGGAAAGATACGCATTGTTTAAATAGAAGGGCTTATGCTTCCGTTCTTTTATGAATTACTAGCACTTTCACATTTTGTGAGGTTTTCTTTAGAGATTCAATACATATGTAGAATATAGCACATGATAAAAATGTGACAGCAGGATAGAAACATTGGATTTTTAAGAGATGAAAAAATGAAAGAAAGAAAAGCAATGAGGCTAAAATTACTAATTAATGATTCATTTAGAGGTCAAATAATGAGTATTGGATAGACAAAGCATGTATATTCTATTTAATTTCATTTATTGGTCACCACTGTGCCTGAGACAATTTATAATCACCTTTCTAAACCCAAGACGTGGATAATCTTTCCACATCTCTGGAAAGATTGCCCCTTCCAGGGCTACCTAATTGCCAGATATATTAAAGGACTTGCCTGCAAATGTACCTTCCATATGCAAATCAGCCAATCCAGAGCTTATACCTTGGACCACCAACTTTGACACTTATACTCAGGGCTGCTACTTTCCTGTCCTAATTACACCAGCATCAGGTGGCAGATAAGGGACACCTCCTATCCCCCAGCACATGCTGAAATTATTGAAACTAGCCAATTCAAAGCCTGTCTATACTGTCTCAGCCTGTTCTTTCCTGCAGAAACCACAATGCAGGCTCTTGCTCATGTTTGCCTCTTATGCCCTCTGCCTCCTAGCTAACCTAGTATTTCCCCATGTGGACCTCCATGGTATGGCATTCCTACTCCTCTTGGGATCTGTGAGTAACAAACTATCTTTTCAATGACTATTGAATGACATTTCAATGACGATTCACCATACCTGAATAACAATAATAAAATACATGTTTAGATAGAGAAAGTGATGACAAATAAATGGAAACATCATGTATGCAAGTCAGGCTTCAAGAAGAATATAGCATTGGCCCAATGTATAAAACACTCAAAGCATTTGAAAGGCAGAGGAGGAAGATGCTGTGTCCACAGAAACAGCATCAGAATCAAAGTCAAATTAAGAAATTTTGCTTGATCAACAAAAAGGTCAATGGATGGAAGTTAGACCACATGAAGCTTTGTACAGATGAGTGAAATGGTAGTGGAGATTAATTCTATAGTATAGATAGGAGAAGATAGTGCCTGAGTGTACTACGAAAGTCACAATGGAACCTGAAATAAATCAACCTTCCTTGATAGATAGGTAGGTAAGTAGGTAAAAACAACATTTAAGTGTCTTTTGCCTTTACGTAAATTGCCTTTCTCTTTTATTTTTTTCCACAGGCATGTAAAATTGGTAGTCTCATGTCCCATTTACAGATAGGAAAATGAAGAATCCCAAAGTTAAGAGACTGCTCAGTATCCAAACATCGTAAAAAGCAGATTTGTTAGCATCCAAATCTAACTTAAAAGTTAATACTGCAAAACATTCCAGTTAAAGTGAAATTGAAGGGCATATCAAAAGTACAAGGAAAATAAGAGAGGTGGAGTGAGAAAAAGAGAAAGAAAAAAACTAACATAACCAATGTAAATCTAAGATGGATAGATAATCTGCAAGGATTTCTACTCATCAAAAGGACAAACACCACCGCCAGTTTTTCAATGACCACTGAATGCCAGTTCAATGACGATTCATCATACCTGTATAATGATAATAAAACACATTTTTAAATAGAGGGAGTGATGACAAATCAATGAAGACATTTGTTTTGTGGTCAGTATTCCACCTGTTCTTTGCTTCTTCAAATAGTACTCACGTTTAAAAATGCTGGAAAAATACCATGTTTGTTTCCCATTCCATGTCACATGATTCAGTATTGCCAATTCTGTAATAGTGCAAAACCTAGAGACCTATTCCTCTACTTCCGGCATTGTTTTTCGTAGTAGACAAGCACCTTACTCCGCACCTCTGCAACTCAGTTTGGAGATAGAAGCTTCCAGAAGAGGATAGGCTTGGAACTAGCTTTTGAGCATGCCACATTGCATTTCTGGAGATCTGGGTGGGGAGGAAAGGCAGGAGATGGCTGGTGAATACAGGCTGGATGTTGTGCTAAGCCACGCATCCTACCAATGCAGAAGGGCAAGCAGCATTTCTTTGTGTTAGGAACATACTAATTCCACTTTTCTGTTTATTTTGAAGTATACAATAAATTGTTGCTGACTATGTTGGTTCTATTGCAAACACATCTTATTCCTTCTATCTGACTGCATTTTTTATGCCCATTAACCATCTCTTTTTTATCTCCTCCTCCCCTTCACTCTCCTTCCCAGTCTCTGGCAACCATCATTTACTCTCTGCCTCCAGGAGTTCAGTTTTTTTGGTTCCCACATATTAGTGAGAACATGTGATATTTGTCTTTCCGTGCATGGCTTATTTAACTTAATGTTATGACCTCCAGTTCTGTCCATGTTGCCATGAATGACAGGATTTCAGTCTTTTTCACGGTTGAACAATATTCCATAGTGTATATATACACCACATTATCTTTACCCACTCATCTGTTGATGGACACTTAGGTTGTTTTCATATGTTGACTAGTGTAAATAATGCTACAATGAATATGCAAAGGCAGGCATCTCTTTGATACGCTGATTTCCTTTATTTTGGATATATGCCCAGCAGTGAGATTGCTGGATCATTTGATAGTTCTATTTTCAGTGTGTTGAGGAACCTCCATACTATTGTCCATAGTTATTGTACTAATTTATATTCCCACCAACAATGGAGAAGGGGTCTCTTTTCCCTCTATCCTCACCAGCATCCATGATTGCCTATATTTTTGATAAAAGCCATTTTAACTGGAGTAAGATGATACCTCATGGTAATTTTGACTTACATTTCTCTGATGATCAGTGACCTTGAGCACTTTTTTATATACTTGTTGGCCATTTGTATATCTTCTTTTGAGAAATGTCTATTCAAGTGTTTTGCCCATTTTAAAATTGTATCATTTGGGGTTTTTCTCCTACCGAATTGATTGAGCTCCTTATATAGTCTGATTATTAATCCCTTGTTAGATGGATAGTTTGAAAATATTTTCTCCCAATCTGTGGGTTGTCTCTTCACTTTTTTGATTGTTTTCTTTGCTGTGCAGAAGCTTTTAGCTTGATGTGAGCCTATTTATCCATTTTTACTTTTGTTGTCTGTGCTTTCGATGTCATATTCAAGAAATCTTTGCCCAAACCAAAGTCCTGGAGAGTTTTCCCAATGTTATTTTCTAGTAATTTTGAAAATTTAAGTCTTAGATTTAAGTCTTTCATTCATGTTGACTTGATTTTTCTATATGACAAGAGAAGGAGGTCTAGTTTGGTTCTTCTACCTGCGGATATCCAGTTTTCCAGGCACCATTCATTGAAGATACCATCCCTTACCCAACGTATGTTCTTGGTGCCTTTGTCAAAAATAAGTTGACTCTGAATGTGCGAATCTATTTCTGGGTTGTCTGTTTTGTTTCATCGGTCTACGTGTCTGTTTTTACACTGTTTAGGTTACTATTGCGCGGTAGTAAAATTTGAAGTCAGGTAATGTGATGCCTCCAACTTTGTTATTTTCACTCAGTATTTCTTTGGCTATTTTTGGGTCTTTTGTGGTTTCATATAAATTCTAGGATTTTTTTCTATTTCTGTGAAATAGAAGCAATTGCTATTTTGGTAGGGATTACATTGAATCTGTAGATCACTTTGAGTAGTATGAACATCTTAAAAATATTGATTATTCCAATCCACTAACATGAATATCTTTTCATATTTTTATATTCTATTCAAATTGCTTCATCAATATTTTATAGTTCTCATTTTGGAGATCTTTTGCTTCTTTGGTTAGTTAATTTCCAGGTATTTTATCTCATTTGTAGCAACTTTAAATGGGATTACAGTCTTGGTTTCCTTTTCAGATTTATTTGCTGCAGATATATAAAAATGCTACTGATTTTTGTATGTTCATTTTGTATTTTGCAACTTTACTGAATTTGTTTATCGGTCCTAATAGTTGTTTTAGGTAGAGTTTTTAAGTTTTACTAAATATAAGATCGTATCATCTGTGAACAAGAAAAGTTTGACATCTTCCATTCCAGTTTGGATGCCCTTTATTTCTTTCTCTTGTCTAATTACTTTGGCTGTGACTTTCATCACTATGTTCAATAAAAGTGATGGAGGTGGTCATCTTGCCTTGTTCCAGATCTTAGAGGAAGGGCTTTCCATTTTCCCTCTTTCAAAATAATACCAGCTGTGAGTTTGACTCACACTCCACTTTTAGAACGGGTCAGAGTCTAGAAAGAAAATAGTATAAGTCCATTTCCACACTGCTCTAAAGATACTACCTGTGACTGGGTAATTTATAAAAGAAAAAGGTTTAATTGACTGACATTTCTATGTGGCTGGAGAGGCCTCAGGAAACTTACAATCAAGAAGGAAGCATGGACCTTCCTCACATGGCAGCAGGAGAGAGGACAGCATGTGAGAGTGCAGAAGAAACAACCAACTGTAAAACCATCAGATCGCATGAGAATTCAGTCACTATCATGAAAACAGCACAGGGGAAAATCTCCCATAATCCAATCACTTTCCTCTGTTGACACATAGGAATTACAGGTCCCTCCCTTGACATGTAGGGATTACAATTCGAGATGAGATTTGGGTAGGGAAACAGAGCCAACACATTTCAAAACACAACAAAGAAACACTGGACTCAATCTGTACCATAAACTAAATGGGTCTAATAAACAATTATAGGACATTTTATCCAACAGCTGCAGATTATACATTCTTCTCCTCAGCACATGGAACATTCTCAAAAATAGACCAAATGTTAGATCACAAAACAAGTCTCAAAAAATTTCAAAAAAAAAAAAAAGAAAAGAAAAGAAAAACGTGAAATCAGTCAATTATCTTTTCTGACCACAATGGAATAAAACTGGAAATCAGTAACAAGAACTTTGGAAACTGCACAAACACATGGAAATTAGACAATATGCTCCTGGGCAACCACTGAAACAATGCAGAAAATAGGAAGAAAATTTTAAAATTCTTTGGGAGTTGGTGGGTGGATTACTTGAGCCCAGGAGTTTGAGATCAGCCTTGTCAAGATGCTGAGACATTATCTCTGCAAACAATTTAAAAATTAGCCTGCCATGGTGTCATGCAACTATGGGTCCAGATACTTGGGAGGCCAAGGCAGAAGAGTCCCTTGAGCCCAATAATATGAGGTGGCAGTGAGCTATAATAGTGCCACTGCACTCCAGCCTGGATGACAAAGTGAGACTCTATCTCTAAAAATTATAAACAAATAAAACTGCATAAGTAAATAATTTCATGAAAATAGAAGCACAACATCCTGAAATGGATAAGATACAACAAAAGCAGTACTAATATGGAAGTTTACAGCAATAAACATTTAAATCAAAAAGTAGAAAAACTTCACATACACAACCTAATGAGGCATCTTAAAGAATTAGAAAAGCAAGAGTGAATCAAACCCAAAATTAATATAAATAATGAATAGTTAAGATTGGAACAGAAATAAATAAAATTAAGGTTAAAAACATGGTACAAAAGATTAATGGTATGAAAAGATTTTTTTTTAAAAAAAGATTCAACAAATGACACATTTTTTGCCAGACTGACAAGAAAAAAAAGAGACATGATCCAAATAAATAAAATTAGAGATAAAATAGGAGGCATTACAACTGATACTATAGAAATTCAAAGACTCATTAGGGAATATTATGAGTAACTCAATGCTAATAACTTAAAAACTTAGAAGAAATAAATACATTCCTAGCCATATAAAACCTATTAAGGTTGAACCATAAAGAAATACAAAACCTGAATAGACCAATATCAAGGAACAAAATAGAAGTAGTAATAGTTTCCCATCAAAGAAAAGCCCAGGAACTGATTGCTTCACTGCTGAATTCTACCAAACATCTAAAAAACTAAAACTGATCCTATTCAAACTATTCCAAAAAACTGAGGAGAGAAGAACACTTTCAAACTTACTATACAAGATTAGCATTACCCTGATACAAAAACCAAATAAAAAATGCAACAAAAAAAGAAAACTACAGGCTTTTAACTCTGATAAGCACAGATGTAAAATTCCTCATGAAATTAATAGTAAACCAACTTCAGCAATGTATTAGAAAGATCATTCAACATAATTAATTGAGATTCATGTAAGGGATACAAGGATGATTCAACCTACAGAAATCAATCAATTAGATACAGCATATCAACACAAGGAGAGACAAAAAATTATATGATCATTTCAATATCTGTCAAAAAAGCATTAGATACAATTCAGCACCTCTGCATGATAAAAAAAACTCTCAACCAACTGGATATAGAAGGAATATACCACAACATAATAAAAGCCATATATGACAAACCCACAGCTATTATCACAGGAATAGGGAAAAATGGAAAGTTCTCCTTTTTCAATATCCCATCTCCTCTGATTTTTAAAAATAATTTTAACTTTTATTGTAGATTAAAAGTTACATGTGTAAGTTTGTTACATTGGTATATCGCATGACACTGAGGTTTGGGGTGCAAATGATCCTGTCATCCATGTAGTGAGCATAGCACCCAATAGGTGGTTTTTCAGACCACGTCCCTCCCTCCCTCCCTCTTCTAGTCGTCCCCAGTGTCTAGTTTCCTTTATATTTCTATGTGTATTCACTGTTTCACTTCCACTTATAAGTGAGAACGTGAAGTATTTGATTCTGTTTTTGTGTTAATTTTCCTGGGAAAATGATCTTCAGCTCCATCCATGTTGCCGAAAAGGACATGATTGTATTCTTTTTTAAGGCTGCATAGTATTACATGTGTAGATGTACCACATTTTCTTTATTCAATCTGCCATTAATGGATACCTAGGTTGATTCCATGTCTTTGCTATTGTGAATAGTCCCGTGATGAACATGTGAGTGCATGTGTCTCTTTGGTAGAATGATTTGTTTACTTTTGGATATACACCAAGTAATGAGATTGCTAGGTTGAATGTTAGTTCTGTTTTAAGTTATTTGAGAAAACTCCAAACTGTTTTCCACAGTGGCTCAACTAGTTTTTTTTTTCCCACCAACAGTGTATAAACATTCCTTTCTTCTGCAGCCTTACCAACATCCATTATTTTTTGACATTTTAATAATTGCCATTCTGACTGGTGTGAGATGGTATCTTATCGTAGTTTTGATTTGCATTTGGTTGATGACTAGTGATATTGAGCATTTTTTCATGTTTGTTGGTGCTTGTACATCTTCTTTGAAGAAGTCTCTGTTCATGTCCTTTGCCCATTTTTAAATTGTATTGTTTGTTTTTGCTTATTGATTTAAGTTCCTTGTAGATTCTAGATATTAGACCTGTGTCCGATGCATAGTCTGTGAATATTTTCTCCCACTCTGTAGGCTGTTCATTTACTCTGTTGGTAATTAATTTTGCTCTTTAGTTTCATTAGGTGCCACTTCTCAATATTGTTTTTGTTACCATTGCTTTTACTGACTTAATCATAAATTCATCCCTAAAGCCAATGTCAAGAAGGGTATTTCTTAGTATTTTTCTACAGTTTTTATAGTTTGAGGTTTTACATTTAAATATTTAATCAATCTTGAGTTAATTTGTGTCTATGATGACAGTTAGGGGTCAAGTTTAATCCTTCTACATGTGGTTAACCCATTATCCCAGCACCATTTGTTGAATGATTTGTTTTCTCTTGAATATATATTATACCAAGTAATGAGATTGCTGGGTCGAATGCAGAAGAATGAAACTTGACCCCTAACTCTCACCTTATACAAAAATTAAATTCAGGTCCTTTCACCATTGCTTAATTTTATCAATTTTGTTGAAGATCACATGGTTGTAGGTGTGTGGCTTTATTTCTAGGTTCCCTATTCTCTGCCACTGGTCTATGTGTCTGTTTGTGTACCAGTACCATGCTGTTTTCGCTACTGTAGACTTTTAGTATGGTTTAAAGTTGTTGGGTAATGTGATGCCTCCAGCTTTGTTCTTTTTGCTTAGGATTGCTTTGACCATTTGGGCTCTTTGTTGCTTCTGAATGAATTTAAGAATAGATTTTTCTAATTATTTTTTTTTTTTGCAGCACTACATAGATATACATGTGCCATGGTGGTTTGCTGCAGCCATCAACCCGCAACCTACATTAAGTATTTCTCCTAATGTTATCCCTTCCCTAGACCTCAATCCCCCACAGGCCCTGGTGTGTGATGTTCCCCTCCCTGTGTCTATGTGTTCTCATTGGTCAATTCCCACTTATGAGTGAGAACATACAGTGTTTGGTTTTCTGATTTTGTGATAGTTTGCTGAGAATGACGGTTTCCAGCTTTATCCATGCCCCTGCCAAGGGCATGAGCTCATTCTTTTTTATGGCTGCATAGTATTCCATGAAGTATATGTGCCACATTTTCTTATTCCAGTCTATCATTGATGGACATTTGGAATGGTTCCAAGTCTTTGCTTTTGTGAATAGTGCTGCAATAAACATACTTGTTCATGTGTCTTTATCATAGAATGATTTATAATCCTTTTGGTATACGCCCAGTAATGGGATTGCTGGGTCAAACGGTATTTCTCATTCTACAGCCTTGAGGAATCACCACACTGTCTTCCACAATGGTTGAACTAATTTACAGTCTCACCAACAGTGTAAAAGTGTTCCTATTTCTCTACATCCTCTCCAGCATCTGTTGCTTCCTGACTTTTTAATGATCGCCATTCTAATAGGTGTGAGATGGTATCTCATTGTGGTTTTGATTTGCATTTCTCTAATGATCAGGAATGAGGAGCACTTTTTCATATGTCTGTTGGCTGCATAAATGTCTTTTTTTGAGAAGTATCTGTTCATATCCTTTGCCCATTTCTTGGTGGGGTTGTTTGCTTTTTTCTTGTAAATTTGTTTAAGTTCGTTGTAGACTCTGGATATTAGCCCTTTGTCACATGGATAGATTGCAAAAATTTTCTCCCATTCTGTAGGTTGCCTTTTCACTCTGATGACAGTTTTTGTGCAGAAGCTCTTTAGTTTAATCAGATCCTATTTGTCAATTTTGGCTTTTGTTGTCATTGCTTTTGGTGTTTTAGACATGAAGTCTTTGCCCATGCCTATGTCCTGATTGGTATTGCCCAGGTTTTCTTCTATGATTTTTATAGTCCTAGGTCTTATGTTTAAGTCTTTGATCCATCTTGAGTTGATTTTTGTTTAAGGTGTAAGGAAGGGTTCCAATTTTAGTTTTCTGCATAGGGCTAGCCAGTTTTCCCAACACCACTTATCAAATAGGGAATCCTCTCCCCATTGCTTGTGTGTGTCAGTTTTGTCAAAGTTCAGATGGTGGTAGATACGTGGTGTTATTTCTGAGGCCTCCATTCTGTTCCATTGATCTATATATCTGTTTTGGTGCCAGTACCATGCTGTTTTGGTTACTGTAGCCTTGTTGTAAAGCTTGAAGTCAGGTAGTGTGATGCCTCTAGATTTGCTGTTCTTGCCCAGGATTGTCTTGACTATGAAGGCTCTTTTTTGGTTCCACATGAAGTTTAAAGTCATTTTTTCCAATTCTGTGAAGAAAATCAGTGGCAGCTTGATGGGGATAGCATTGAATCTATAAATTACTTTGGGCAGTAAGGCCATTTTCACGATATTGATTCTTCCTATCCATGAGCGTGGAATGTTTTCCCATTTGTTTGTGTCCTCTATTATTTCCTTGAGCAGTGGTTTGTAGTTCTACTTGAAGAGGTCCTTCACATCTCTTGTAAGTTGTATCACTAGATATTTTATTCTCTTAGTAGCAAGTGTGAGTGAGAGTTCACTCATGATTTGGCTCTCTGTTTGTCTGTTATTGGTGTATAGGAATGCTTGTGATTTTTGCACCTTGATTTTGTATCCTGAGATTTTGGTAAAGTTGCTTATCAGCTTAAGGAGATTTTGGGCTGAGACGATGGTGTTTTCTAAATATACAATCATGTCATCGGCAAACAGAGACAATTCGACTTCGTCTCTTCCTATTCAATTCCATTTATTGCTTTCTCTTGCCTGATTGCCCTGGCCAGAACTTCCAATACTATGTTGAGTAGAAGTATTGAGAGAGGGCATCATTGTCTTGTGCTGGTTTTTAAAGGGAATACTTCCAGTTTTTGCCCATTCAGTATGATATTTGTTGTGGGTTTGTCATAAATAGTTCTTATTATGTTGAGATATGTTCCATCAATACCTAGTTTATTGAGAGTTTTTAGCATGAAAGGCTGTTTAATTTTGTCAAAGACCTTTTCTGTGTCTATTGAGATTATCATGTGTTTTTGGTCATTGGCTCTGTTTACGTGATGGATTACGTTTATTGATTTGTGTATGTTGAACCAGGCTTGCATTCCAGGGATGAAGCCAACTTGACTGTGGTTGAGAAGCTTTTTGATGTGCTGCTGGATTCAGTTTGCCAGTATTTTATTGAGGATTTTCACATCGATGTTCATCAGGAATATTGGCCTAAAATTCTCTTTTTTTTGTTGTGACTATGCCAGACTTTGGTATCAGGATGATGCTGGCCTCTTAAAATGAATTAGGGAGGACTCACTGTTTTTCCATTGATTGGAATACTTTCAGAAGGAATGGTACCAGCTCCTCTTTGTACCTCTGGTAGAATTCAGCTGTGAATCAGTCTGCTCCTGGACATTTTTGAGTTGGTAGGCTGTTATTTATTGCCTCAATTTCAGAACCTGTTATTGGCCTATTCAGAGATTCACCTTCTTCCTGGTTTAGTCTTGGGAGGGTGTATGTGTCCAGGAATTTATCCATTTCTTCTAGATTTTCTAGTTTATTTGCATAGAGGTGTTTTTATTATTCTCTGATGGTAGGTTGTATTTCTGTGGGATCAGTGGTTACATCTCCTTTATATTTTTATTGCATCTTTTTGATTCTTCTCTCTTTTCTTCTTTATTAGTCTTGCTAGAGTCTGTCTATTTTGTTGACCTTCTCAAAAAATCAGATCCTGGTATTGATTTCATTGATTTTTTGAAGGATTTTTTTGTGTCTCTATCTCCTTGAGTTCTGCTCTGATCTTAGTTATTTCTTGCCTTCTGCTAGCTTTTGAATTTGCTTGCTCTTGCTTCTCTAGTTCTTTTAATTGTGATGTTAGGGTGTTGATTTTAGATCTCTCCTCCTTTCTCTTACGGGCATTTAGTGCTATAAATTTCCCTCTACACACTGCTTTATATGTGTCCCATAAGTTCTGGTACTTTGTGTCTTTGTTCTCATTGGTTTAAAAGAATATTTTTATTTCTGCCTCCATTTTGTTATTTACCCAGTAGTCATTCAGGAGCAGGTTGTTCAGTTTCCATGCAGTTGTGTGGTTTTGAGTAAGTTTCTTAATCCTGAGTTCTAATTTGATTGCACTGCGGTCTGTGAGAGAGTTTGTTGTGATTTCTGTTCTTTTACATTTGCTGAGGAGTGTTTTACTTCTAATTATGTGGTCAATTTTAGAATAAGTATGATGTGGTGCTGAGAAGAATGTATATTCCATTGACTTGGGGTGGAGAGTTCTGTAGATGTCTATTAGGTCTGCTTGGTCCATAGCTGAGTTCAACTCCTGGATGTCCTTGTTAATTTTCTATCTCATTGATGTGTCTAATATTGACAGTGGGGTTTGAAAGTCTCTCATTATTATTGTGTGGGAGTCTAAGTCTCTTTGTAGGTGTCTAAGAACTTGCTTTATGAATTTGGGTGCTCCTGTATTGGGTGCATATATATTTAAGATAGTTAGCTCTTCTTGTTACATCAATCCCTTTACCATTATGTAATGGCTTTCTTTGTCTCTTTTGATCTTTGTTGGTTTAAATTCTGTTTTATCAGAGACCAGGATTGCAACCCCTGCCTTTTTTTTATTTTTTTCTTTCCATTTGCTTGGTAGATCTTCCTCCATCCCTTTATTTTGAGCCTATGTTTGGCTTTGTCCGTGAGATGGGTCTCATGAATACAGCACAC
>NW_012115110.1:2531867-2552524 GCF_000951035.1 Colobus angolensis palliatus
CCCGTCTCGGCCTCCCAAAGTGCTGGGATTACAGGCTTGAGCCACCGCGCCCGGCCCTGTTTACTTTTAAGGTTAATATTTTTATGTGTGAATTTGATCCTGTCATTATGATGCTAGCTGGTTATTTCACCCGTTAATTGATGAGTTTCTTCATAGCATCGATGGTCTTTACAATTTGGCATGTCTTTGCAGTGCTGGTACCGGTTGTTCCTATCCATGTCATGCTTCCTTCAGGACCTCTTGTAAGGCAGGCCTGATGGTGACAAAATATCTCAGCATTTGCCTTTCTGTAAAGGACTTTATTTCTCCTTCACTTATGAAGCTTAGTTTGGCTAGATATGAAATTCTGGGTTGAAAATTATTTTCTTTAAGAAGGTTGAATATTAGACCCCACACAATTCAGGCTTGTAGGGTTTCTGCTGACAGATCTGCTGTTGGTCTGAAGGGTTCCCTTTATGAGTAACCTGACCTTTCTCTCTGGCTGCCCTTAACATTTTTTTCCCTTCATTTCAACCTTGGTGAATCTGACAATTACGTGTCTTGCGGTTGCTCTTCTCGAGGAGTATCTTTGTGGTGTTCTCTGTATTTCCTAAATTTGAATGTTGGCCTGTCTTGCTAGGTTGGGGAAGTTCTCCTGGATAATATCCTGAAGAGTGTTTTCTAATTTGGTTGCATTCTCCCTGTCACTTTCAGGTACACCAATCAAATGTAGATTTGGTCTTTTACATAGTCCCATATTTCTTGGAGACTTTGTTTGTTTCTTTTTCCTCTTTTTCCTCTAACCTTGTCTTCTCACTTTATTTCATTAATTTCATCTTCAGTCACTGATATCCTTTCTTCCACTTGATCAAATCGGCTATTGAAGTTTGTGTATGTGTCACAAAGTTCTCATAGTGTGGTTTTCAGCTCCATTAGGTCATTTAAGCTCTTCTTTACACTGATTATTCTAGTTAGCCATTCGTCTAACCTTTTTTCAAGGTTTTTAGTTTTCTTGCGATGGATTAGAACATGCTCCTTTAGCTCAGAGAAGTAGCTCCTTCTGAAGCCTACTTCTGTCAACTCTTCAAACTCATTTTCCATCCAATTTTGTTTCCTTGCTGGTGAGGAGTTGCATTCCTTTGGAGGAGAAGAGGCCTTCTGGTTTCTGGAATTTTCAGCCTTTCTGCTCTGATTTCTTCTATTCTTTTTGGCTTTATCTACCTTTGACCTTTGATATTGGTGACCTACAGATGGCATTTTGGTGCGGATGTCTTTTTTTTGATAATGATGCTATTCCTTCCTGTTCATTAGTTTTCCTTCTAACAAACAGGCCCCTCAGCTGCAGGTCTGTTGGATTTGCTGGAGGTCCACTCTAGACCCTGTTTGCCTGGGTATCATCAGCAGTGGCTGCAGAACAGCAAATATTGCTGCCTGATCCTTTCTCTGGAAACTTCATCCCAGAAGGGCACCCACCTGTATGAGGTGTCTGTTGGCCCCTACTGGGAGATGTCTCCCAGTCAGGCTACACGGGGATCAGGGACCCATTTGAGGAGGCAGTCTGTCCATTATTGGAGCTTGAACGCCATGCTGGAAGAGCCACTGCTCTCTTCAGAGCTGTCAGGCAGGGAGGTTTAAGTCTGCAGAAGCTGTCTGCTCCCTTTTGTTCAGATATGCCCTGCCCCTAGAGGTGGAATCCAGAGAGGCAGTAGGACTTGCCGAGCTGCAGTGGGCTCCGCCCAGTTAGAGATTTCCTGCCGCTTTGTTTACATGTGAGCATAGAACCAGCTACTCAAGCCTCAGCAATGGTGGGCGCCCCTCCCACTGCCAAGCTCCCATGTCCCATGTTTATCTCAGACTGCTATGCTAGCAGAGAGCAAGGCTCCTTGGATGTGGGATCCACATAGCCCGGCATGGGAGGGGATCTCCTAGTCTGCCGGTTGTGAAGACCATGGGACAAGCACAGTATTTGGGCAGGAGTGTACCGATCCCCCACGCACAGTCACTCATGGCTTCTCTTGGCTAGGAAAGAGAAATCCCCCAACCCCTTGTGCTGACCAGGTGAAGTGACACCCTGCCCTGCTTTGGATCGCCCTTCATGGGCTGCACTCACTGTCCAATCAGTCCCAGTGAGATGAACCAGGTACCTCAGTTGGAAATGCAGAAATCATCCGTCTTCTGCATCAATCTTGCTGGGAGCTGTAGACTGGAGCTTTTCGTATTTGGCCATCTTGGAAGCACCCAGATTTTTCTAATTCTGTGAAAAAGTAATATTTTATATTCTTATAAGGATAGCATTGGATCTGTGTATTTCTTTGGGCAGTATGACCATTTTAACAGTGTTGATTCTTCCAATTCATGAGCATGGAATATTTTTCCATTTGTTTGTGTCATCTCTAATTTCTTTCAGTAGTGTTTTGTAGTTCTCCTTGGAGAGGTCTTTCACCTTATTGGTTAGATGGATTCCTAGGTATTCTATTTTTATGTGGCTATTGTAAATGAGACTATGTTCCTGATTTGGTTCTCAGACAGAATATGATTAGCATATTGAAAAGCTGCTGATTTTGTACATTAATTTGCATCTTGAACCTTTACTGAATGCCTTCATAAGTTCCAGGAGCCTTTTCTTATAGTCTCTGGGGTTTTCTATGTATAGAATCATATCATCAGCAAAAAGAGATAGTTCAACTTCTTCTTTTCCTATTTGGATGCCTTTTACTTCTGTCTCTTGCCTGATCACACTGGTTAGGACTTCCAGTACTGTTCTGAATAACAGAAGTAAGTGTGGGCATCACTGTCTTATTCTAGTTCTCAATGGGAATAATTCCAGCTTTTCTTCTGTTCAGTGCAACATTGGCTGTAGGTTTGTCATAGATGGCTCTTATTACTTTGAGATATGTTTCTCTGATGCTTAGTCTGTTGAGGGTTTTTATCATAAAAGAATGTTGGATTTTATAGAAGCTTTTCTCTGCATTTGTTAAGATGATCATATGGTCTTTGTTTTTTATTGTACTTATGTGGTGAGTCACATTTATTGATTTGCATATGTTGAACCAACCTTGCATCTCAGGAATAAAGCCTACTTGATCATGGTGAATTAACTTTTTGATGTGCTCCAGTATGCTAATATTTTGTTAAGGATTTTTGTGTCTCTAATCATCAGGGATATTGGCCAAAAAATTTCTTTTATCATTGTTTCTCTGCCAGACTTTGATATCAGGATGATGCTGGCTTCATAGATTGAGTTAGGGAGAAACACCTCTTCCAGGATTTTTTGGAATAGTTTCAATAAATCAATTCTTCTTTGCGTGTCTGGTAGAATTTGGCTGTAAATCCATTGTATTAATCCATTATCATGCTGCTATGGAGAAATACCTAAGACTGGGTAATTTATAAAGAAAATAAGTTTAATTGACTCACAGTTCTGCATGACTGGAGAGGTCTCAGAAAACTTACAATCATGGCAGAAGGCACCTCTTCACAGGGTGACAAGAGAGAGAATGAATGTCAAGCGAAGGGGGAAGCCCCTTAGAAACAGTTCTTGTGAGAACTCACTATCACAAGAACAGTATGAGGGAAACCACCCCCATGATTTAGTCATCTCTATCTGGTCCTGCCCTTGATGTGTGGGGATTATTACAATTCAGCAGAGATATGGGTGGGGACACAGAGCCAAACCATATTATTTATCTGTCCCAGGGCTCTTTTTGGTTGATAAATTTTTTTTATTACTGATTCAATTTCAAACTTGTTATTGGTCTATTCAGATTTTCACTTTCTACCTGGTTCAAAATTGGGAGTTTGTATGTTTCCAGAAATTTATCCATTTCCTCTCAATTTCCTAACATGTGTGCATAGAGGTGTTCTTAATAGTCTCTGAGGATCTTTTGCATTTCCGTGGGATTGGTTGTGATGTCTTCTTTCTTATTTTTTATTGCATTTACTTGGATCTTCTCATTTTTTGTTTTGTTAATCTAGTTAGCAGTCTATCAATCTTGTTTATTGTTTTGAAAAACCAACTCTTGGTTTCATTGACCTTTTGTATGGACTTTGGAGTCTCATTTTTTGTAAGTTACTATCTGATCTTATTTATTTCTTTTCTTCTACCAGCCTTGTGGTTGGATTGTTCTTTTTTTTCTTCTTATTCTAGGTGCAATGTTAGATCATTAATTTGAAATCTTTCTAACCACCTGAGGCATGCATTTAGCAATATAAACTTTCCTCTTAATGCAGCTTTAGCTGCATCTCAAAGATTTTGTTGTGTGTCTATTTTCATTAATTTCAAAATTTTTTTTATTTTTGGCTTTATTTCATTGTTCACCCAAGAGTTATTTAGAAACAAGTTGTTTGATTTTCATGTTATTGTGTATTTTCGAAAGATCTTCTTGGTATTGATTTCTATGTTTATTGCACTGCGGTCTAAAAGTGTCTTTGGTATGATTTCATTTTTTTTTAATTTATTGAGACTTGCTTTATGGCCAAGCTTGTGATTGATCTTAGAATATGCTCTGTGTGTACATTAAAAGAGTGTATCTTCTGTGGTTGTTGAGTATTCTGTAGTTTTCTATTCAGCCCAATTAGTCAAGTACTGAGTTTGAATTCAGAATTTCTTTGTTAATTTTCTGCCTCAATAATTTGTCTAATGCTGTCAGTGGGGTGTTGAAGTCCCCCACTGTTATTGTGTTGCCGTTTAAGTCTTTTCACAGGACAAGAAAAACTTGTTTTATTAATTTGGGTGCTTTAGTGTTAGGTGCATATATATTTACAATAGTTAATTATTCTTGAAGTGAATCCTTTATCATTATGTAATGCTTTTCTTTATCCTTCCTGATTGCTTTTTGTTTGTTTGTTTAAAGTCTGTTTTATTTGATATAAGAATAGTGACACTTCTTCTTCATTTTCCATTTGCATGGTAAATCTTTCTGTAGTTTTGTTTTGCTTTGTTTTGTTTTTTGTTTGTTTACTTTGAGCCTGTGGTTGTTTTTACATGTAAGATGTATTTCTTGAAGACAGCATAGGGTTGGGATTTTTTATCCAGCTTGCCACTCTGAGCCTTTTATCCAGCTTGCCACCCTGAGCCTTTTAAGAACGTTTCTATTAAGGTTTAACATTGATATACATGATTTTGATCCTGTCATTATGCTGTTGGCTGTTTGTTTTGTAGACTTGATTATGTAGTTTCTTTATATTTTATCTGGGCTATGTGCTTGATTGTGTGTTTTTCTGGTAGCAGGTTTTGATCTTTTGTTTCCATGTTTAGCACTACCTTAAGGATCTCATGTAAGGCTGGGTCTGGTAGTAACAAAATTCCTTAGTGCTTGCTTATCTGAGAAGGATTTTATTTCTCCTTTGCTTATGAATTTTAGTTTGGCAAGATATGAGATTCTTGGTTGGAGTTTCTTTTCTGTAGGAATGCCAAAAATAGGCCCACAGTCTCTTTTGGCTGGTATAGTTTCTTATAATAAGCCTGCTGTTTGTTTGATGAGATTCCTTTTGTAGGTAACCTAATCTTTCTCTCTAGCTGCCTTTATGATGTTTTCTTTTGCATTGACCTTGGTAAATCTAATGAATCTATGCCTTGGTGGATCTCATGATCATCTTGTAGCTTGTAAGGGTTATCTGTAATTTTTGAATGTTTATGTCCTCCTGTCTACCAAGATTGGGAAAATTTTCACGGACTATATCCTCAAATGTGTTTTCCAATTTTCTATACTCTCTCCTTCTCTTTCAGGAATGCCAATGAGTTATAGATTTGGCCTCTTTACATAATTTTATATTTTTGGAGATTTAGTTCATTTTCTAAAATTATCTTTATTTTTGTCTGACTGAGTTGATTGGAAGAACCAATATTCAAGCTCTGAAATTGTTTCCTCAACTTGATCCACTGGGTTTCAATTTTCTCTTAACTCATAGCGAGCTTCTTTCCCATTTAGATTCTGAATTCCACATCTGCCATTTCAATCATCTCCATCTTATTAAGAACCATATGTGGGGGCCTAGTGTGTTTGTTTGGAGGTAAAGAGACACACTGGCTTTTGAGTTGCTAGAGTTCTTGCACTAATGCTTTCTCATACATGAGGGCTGGTGCTCCATTAAATGTGGTATAAGTCGAGTATAGTCAGTTGGCTTTATTTCTGGGTGTTTGTAGAACGTCAAGACTCTGTGCAGAATCTTTATTTGTGGCTGGATTTTTTTCTTAGTTTTCACAGGCATTGTATGCTGGCAAAATATTTCGGTGTTGTATTGTAGGCTTTAATCCAGTTGGTGGCACTTAAGAGTATTGGCCAGCAGATAGGCTCTTAGCCTTTTGGCACTGTTGGCAGAAGTGTTCTGTGGTAGGGGAAAGAGAGATTACCTCCCCCGCCACAAGATCTGCTTCTGGGCTTTGAAAGAGCTCCAACCAGTCACTGGCTCTGCACCCATATTTTCTTTGTTAGGTGCTCTGGTCCATGGGGATCCTTCAGGCAGAAGCCATGGTTGGCAGACAAGCCATGCCCTTCCAAGGCTGGCTCTGCAGAGGGAAGTATGGCCCAACCTCCACCAATCCACAAACCCAGGTGTCTCACCTCTCTCAGTGTTCTGAGAGTGAGGGCTCCCCTCCTGCTTGGGTGCCACCCAAGCCAGTGAGTCCTGACTGGCTAGGAGCAATGAGGGTGGGTGGAATCATCTGTTCCACCATCTGACATCTGAGTGCTTCCTGGGAGAACATGGGGCTGTGCCCACCTGCAGAGTTCAAGCAGAAGTGGGTCCACTGTCCTGGAAGTCCCATCAGGCATGACCCATTCAACTAGGAGTGGTGAGGGTGGGTGGAGTTGTCTGCTCTGCTCTCCAATTCTTTCTAGGGAAAGACAGGGCTGCACATACCCACAAAATTCAGGCAGAAGCAGGACCACTTTGCTGGAAGCTGTCATTGAACCTTGTCTAGTGTGGGTTTGTGGAGCAATCTTACTGCTCCCAGGCACTGTGACTGTGGCCTCTATAGGGGCTATGGCACTGGCACCAGGCTTCCGCAGATCCCAAGGCCCACGTGGGGCCCCATAGACATGAGTGTTGCCTCCACAAATCTGCAGGCACTTTCTTCACTGGTCTACAGGCCAAGAGGTTTAGAGGGAGTATCTCATTCTCAGCATTTCACAGGCCTTTGTGGGAAGTTTGGATCCTGGGGGGACTCTCACTCATTCACCCTTTCCCCATGTTGAGGAGCTTCTCCTGGCTCCACACCAATCCCAGATGGGCAGCTACTCAGCTTCATTCTTCTCTGTTCTCCCCTCACTCGTTTGATGGCTCCCCACATGGTTTCTTAGATAATCAGCTTCTGGGATCAGTGTTTACTCATCACTTTGTCCCCTCTCTTTGACAGTGGTGATCAGGAGCTGCCTGTGGTCTATCATCTCGAGTCTTTAAGCTGATCCTTACTCTACTCCCACAGAAGACTACAGCTGAATGAGAATGAGTTCATTGTATTCTTTGAGAGTTAATTGTAGCATATCTGAAGTTGACTTAACCTCCATGGCCCTGGCAATGGACAAGGCATGCTCCTCTGGTGCTTTGATTGACCTTCACTCTTAGCACCTGCCTCTGTGCGTGCCCACGCCACCCCAGCCTTTTAACCACTCCTGCCCCTTGGCTTTGCTGTGCTGCTCTGTGTTGATCTGTTGTTCATCCTGCCCAGCTCTGTTCACTGGCAGTTCCAGACTCCTTGCCAAGTGTCTATTGAGGTATGAAAGCCCCACGTAGGCCTCCCCTTGTTTAGTGCCTTCCCTGGAATCTGATTAACCCTTCTTCACTTCTAGTCATCCCATCCTAAAGAATGAAAAAGTTGCAGCCCAAATAATTTAAAAATATGTTGGCATACGTTGAATTGAAAGGCTTAAACATCTCCTTGAAGTTGGGCTATTGGGTAAATATAAGTAAGTAAATAAATAAATAAATAAATAAAGGCTTAAAAGTTCTTCATGTCCTAAAATATAAAGGTCACAATTCTCTTCTACTCTGTGCTGACTACTGAGGGAAGGAATGAGAGAAGGGGTACGGAGATTGAATGTCCACAATTAATAAGCATTCCACTGGAAAATGAGGGCTTTCTATGCCAGCCACAGTGTCTCTGGGCAGAAAAAATAAGGTCATTCTTTCAACAATTTGCACTGCTAAAATACGTAGTGAGAGCTCCTACTTTTTGCCTATCATGAAAGCAGAATTTGAAGTTTCTGAGGACAGGCTGGAGGATATCAGCTCTTCTATTACTCTTCCAGGAAAATAATAGCCATGGATTTTTTTTTTTTTTGAATATCATAAAAGGCAAAAAGGAAACCTGAATGTAGACCTGTTCCATCATCCAGGCAACTAACAGGTATCCAACCTCACCACGTCCTGGACACTTTCTGAGTACAAGAGATACAGCAGTGATCAAGGCATTCTAGGGGGAATGCAAATGATCAACAGAGCACTGAACAATTATGTTATGTGATTCCAGGCAGTAGAAGAGTGATAAAGAACATAAACTAAGATGAGGGGATAGGGAGTGATTATCTCTTCTGAGAAAAACATATCAGTATGGTCAAACCCTATGACTCAGAAGGGATAGGAAAAAAAGAGAATGACATTTCCCTAGCCTTGTTTTTTTTTTTTTTTTCCAAGCAATGCTTTTTATACACAGTGATTTTTCAGTGTCCAAACTAGTGATTCACAATCAGAGTGTCTGTCCTTGCTAGAGAGATGTTAAATGTTTAAGTCAGATAGCATTTGAAAAAGTATAATCCACAATTCCATTGATTTACTTTGCTTTATTTATTATATATGCTGTTTTTTACATTCTAAATTGCATTAAAGGAAATTATCAGTTATGTACCTTATCAAGCTTGATTTGGTTTAAGGATATTTCAGAAGCAATAGTCAAATTCATCAGTTCTTTTGAGAGGACAGATGGAAAAAGCTAGAGACTGAGATGTTTTTATTTTGATTATTAAGATGTGAAAATTAGGCATTCAAATTTCTCATGAGAAATTATTACTCCGTTATCAGAAGTTATTAGATTTTTGTATTCTAGTGATTTTACACACTATTAATTTTGTTCATAAAAGAAACAATACTGTTATTATAAGTACACTGGTCTTAGTCTGTAAAATTGTATCGTACGCTTACCAAGTTGGAATTTCATAATTTGGAAACTTGAATTTTTTCATCTCTTGGAGATAGAATGAGACAGCTGAACTAAAATCACTTCACAATGAAGTCTTGATGCTAATTAGTTGTACATATCAAAATTTCCACTTGAATCTGTCCCAGGGCGTGAAGAACATCATAAACTGTGGCGTTTTCAACATCATGGATGATATTCACTATCTCTGAAAATAATCCAGACTTTTCCCATGTGCTTTTGCAAAGATTAAGACTGGGTTGTCTTCTCCTATAATTTTTGTGAATCTGATGGGAAGTTTTCCCATTAGTTCAAGGTACTTACAAATGAGATACGATATGGGAAAAATGAATCAGATTTGTCACAACAGATTTGCTTTGCAGTTTTTGGTCTTTGGGATGCAGGAATGCTAAACTCTGTTCAAGAGCTGCAATCTTTATCCTGGAAGGATCACTGGAACTATTTCCCATGTAAATCAACCAGATTTGGAAGCAACATTTAGAACAAAGAAAATGTTCATGTTGATTTTGAATTTGGTCTTTACTGATCGGACACCACCAGCTATTTTTCCCATTTGTTTTATTTTTAAGTAATTTGTGTTATTTTTCATTTAAATGTATTAAATTTCATTTATATTGAAGTTATATTAAACTTACATTGCAGTTCGTATGTTGCAGGTATTGTTCTAAGTTCCTTACAAATATTAATCTATTCTATTCTCATAACAACCTTCTGAGTTGGGTTGTATTTTTAACATGTACACTACACAGATGGAAACATGAAGACTTTTGAAAGTCGAGAAATGTATGCATGCTCATATCTTGTTCTCCTTGTTATCTACTTACCTGAAAAAATATTTTAAATTAATTTAATATTAATGGAACAATTAAATTTTATATTTAAGTTTTCGTTTGCAGTATGTGTGTATTTTAAGAGTATACTGTTGAATTTCAATTCTTTTAAAAATCTAAGACCTTGTTTTGTAATAAACAAATTTAATCTATTGCATATAGCAGATTATGGTTTTTTGGATATTTTATTCATCCTATGCCTTCTAATTTGAATTTTTCTATTGCTACACTTGGCTTTTTTTCCCTAAATAACCAACATTTATTTACTTCTATAATATATTCTGCTCTTTTTTATCATCAATATTTTTCTTTTGACTTTTCAAAAGGATTTTATTTCTCTGATTTTCAGTTATGAATAAAACAGTATTCCCTCATCTGTAAGACAGAATTTTGTACAGTTTCACTTCACTTTTCTGCCACTTCTTCCCTTTCTGATCCTTGAAATTATTGTGAACAATGTGAAGCATACCACTTTTATTAACCTCGTTAAGTTAAAGATACATGTGCATATACAGTTTTTAAAGTAATTGTCTTTGTCATTGTATGGTTTCACAGTTGTATAAACTCTCAGCTTATCTCTTGTAATGCTAGATGCTACTCATTTAATATTATATGTCCTCAGTAATGAGCACAGAAGTATATAGATCTTTCTAAAGCTGGAAAGCAAAACAAAACTGAGTGCAGGGCTCAAAAAATTTCATGTTGTTCCAGGCAAAATGAATGGCAAAATGCACAGCCAGACACAGCTTGAAAAACCCAAGGTCAGAGACACATGAAACTCCTATGAGGATCCCGTCTGAAGAGCAAAAGGAGTTACCAGTAAAATAACAAATCCAAACTTGCTTCCAGATTTCTCCTCTGCAAAAGTACGTGTCAGATCACAACAATGACATGTCTGAGAGAACAAAAAGCTGTGGTTCACAATTTCTATTCCAAGCTGATGTTTTTGGTAGTGTAAGGAGCAGATATAAATTGTCAAACATGCACTATTTGTCCCAACTGTTCCTAACCCATGATAGTTTGACTTCGGTTCCAGATTTTCCCTCCTCTTCCTTGGGAACTCCTCACCCCACGTTGGCCTCCACTCTGTAGTGGTAGAGGGGAAGAGGAGGTACAGTGGTTGACGTGTTCTGGGCTAAATATCTGAATTGTTGCTACAAGAGCATGAAGTTCTAAAGAAATATGAGCTAAAAGTGAAGGTGAAAAACATAGAATGATTTACTCAGTTAATGGAGACTTTTTTGTCGTGAAAACTAAATATGTAGAAGCAAACTGTATAAACACAGTGGAGCAAAGTAAAAGGGAATTGGCACTCAAAAAAAATTTTAAAAAAATACTTTAATGCAAGTTAAGTAATATAGGAAACAGAAGAAGGGAAGATAAAATTAATGCCAGGAGATAATTTCTATACAAGACAAAGAATGCTCAACAACATACGTGTGTAATGGGCTTCTGAATTACAAAGAACAGAATCAGGACTCAGGCAGATGCCAGATACCTGTACTCTACAATGTCATTGATGTGGGTCCAACATCCAATGACAGGGGTTTTCTTTGCAGGGATTGGGGATGAGGAGGGAGGAGGATAGAGAGGGGGTGTGATAAAACCCACTGTTATGTTAAATATACATTTAGGTTTTAAGAGGAAACCCCAATTTAACAAACATCAAATTGGGAAAAATTAACTACACAATGGAGAACACATGGACAAGAATGAAGAATTTACTGATCAAAACTGGGGGTAGGTCTGGTGCAGTGGCTTGTGCCTATAATCTCAGTGTTTTGGGAATCCAAAGTGTCAGGGCTGCTTGAGGCTAGAAGTTTGCAATTAGCCTGGGTAACAAGGCAAGGCCCCATCTCTACAGAAAAGTTAAAAATTAGTTGAGTATGGTGGCATGCATCTCCAGTCCTAGCTACTTGGGGGACTGAGGGAAGAGGATTGCTTGAGCCCAGGAGTTTGAGGCTACAGTGAGCTGATTGTGCCACTGCACTCCAGCCTGGGCAACAGAGCAAGACCCTTTCTCCAGAAAAAAAAAAAAAAAAAAAAAAAAACTGAATGAAACTATTTATAAATGTAGATAGGAAAGACACATATATTTATATATTTACATTAAATATATTATCGTGAATTTGTAAAGTGTTTGGAAAAGAGCCCAATTAATAAATATATTCTTAATAAAATATAAAGTCCAAAAATAAAATTATAAGGCACAGTAACCATTCACACAGCCCTCTGTATTTCTTCAAAATATGCAATCACTGAAACATTGAAAGTAATTGTTCAATGTTGTCTTCCCAACTGAGTAATAAGTTAATGGGGAAGGAACTTCCTTGGTGGATTCTCAATAAGTAGATAATTGTTCATAATTAAACATGATTAATGAGAGACTAATCGAAAAGTAAGAAACTATTCTAAACTCATTGAAGATCTCGATGAAAAGAACTCTCTTATAGGAAAACATAAACTGAAAAACTGCTTTAAGATGGAAGGGAAGTGAAGGCAATCTGACTGCATTATCTGTTACCCCATTGATCTTCAGGATGGATTGGGCTAATCTGGCTGGCTAGCTAGGTGTCCCCTTCACCCTTCACTGCTCCATGTGCATCTCTCCCAAAGCTGCACACTCAGTCCAAGAGGACAGCCATACCCAGTAGAAGAGGACTGGTCTTCAGTCAAGCCTACATGAGTAGTTATGCTCACCTTCTAAAACTTCCAAACAAGCTCTCAAGATGATGGAGGAAGACATGACAGGCCATTAACAATAAAACATATTGAATAGTTAGGCAAAAAATTTCCTCCAAAAAATAAATCAGACTCTAATAATTGTACAAGTGTTTTGTCAAATCATGAAGAAGCAGATAATTTTCACTTGTTTAAAACATTCCAGAACACAGAAATCATTTGGAAAAATTTCCAGTTAACTTTACAAGTTGCCAAAGCACTAAAAACAAAATGTAAAAAGGGAGGCAAATGTGTTTTAATTGCCTCTTTTTTGCCCCATTGGTGAGGGAGGAATTCCTGCCCTAAGGTTATGGGGAGGGCCAAGTGCATGACACATGGCGCTGGGCAGGGAGAATGTTTACTAGTCACCGACACTCACAGCCTGGGGAAGAGGATACCACACTCCATGGAGGGCCACGTGGAGCTGCACTTGGAACGGACTGAACAATGAGGGGTGTGGAGAAGACTTTGTAGTATCAAGAGGGTGAGGTGCCTGTTCTCATGGGAGCGTGTGATTGGCCTGTTTGAACAATTCCATGAGATGGCAGAAGACTGAAATCTTCTACTTAGGAATAAGTAGATACTGCTTCATCCCAATGATAAGGAAGATCGTCAATTTTACCAGATGTCAAGGCAGCATATAATAGTGACCCTTAATTTTGTGTCTTACACGACAGTATGTCCAAGGACAGCACACAGACACCCTCCCACACACACAATTGACCAATATCTCTTCTTATTATTTGTATAAATATACTCAACAAAATATTCTAAATTTGAATTAATCAATATAATTTGAATTTAAATTTAAATTTTATGTATTAATAAATATAATTTAAACATACCAAAACAAAGCAGGATAAATTCATGAACAGCATTGTTCAATTTTTTTAAGTTAGGTAATTACATTAATTAATAGGGCAAAGAAGAATTAAAACTGTTAGAAATTGAAAAAGGAGACACATCCACTCCCCCAACCCATACCAGAGGGATACATTAGAATTACTTAAAAGGTTTAAACAAATCCCCCCATCTCACAGTTTCTTAATCTCCAGAATGAGAATCATGTTGGAGATTTGGGTTTGTTGAAGAAGAAAACCAATCCAGAGAGATGATGTTAAACATTCAATATTCCTTACCACTACTACTTTTTAGCAAACTAGAAAAGAACTCTTTATAGCATCTTAAAACAAATCTACTGGAAACCAAGGGCTGATAACATCCTTAGGAACAGAATGCAAGAGCCATTCCCACTACAGTTGGGAATAAGACAGCTGTGCTCCTGATCACCAGTATTTTGCTCTCTCTGGAAACCCTGTCCATGGGCTAAAGTAGGGGGAAAACTGATTTGTTTTTCTAAGACCAGCCGAGCGAGCACAAAAGAACCAGCGGGTAGGCAAGTGTAGGAGCAAAACTGCAAGTTTATTTTGGTAACCTAAGGTGTGGGGAAGAAGTCTGTCGGCCTCCGGCAAAGAAGGCCGACAGAGTCCCCCCCTCGTGGGGCTCTCGGGCGGGGTTCCTGCATCCCGACTTCAGTGGGGCTGGAGGAAGACCGCGTGGCTCACTGGTGGAGAGCGGCTTTTCTAGGAGTGGGAGGGCAATAGGCGGGGCACGGGCGTGTCAGGGGCGTTCCGCAGGTGCGACCAGGTAAATCTTGGTCTCTTTGGATTGACGTCACCTGGTGCATGCCCAGTTGGTCTGCACCTTCCCGGGTCACCGGCTGCATTTTCGCGCGCGCGGGAAAAGTTGGGAGGGGGGATGAAGAACCCGGAAGTGCACCATCTTGCCTCCGTTCGTCCAAACAAAAACTAAGGTGTAAATACCAGAAAAAAAAAAAAGAGAGAGACAATTATTTGAGAAAATGTAATTTTGTCTTTTTGGAAAAAGCAAGCAAATGAATTAAAAGTTTGTTAGACCTTGTAAAAACAAAAGAAACTGGCAAATAAAATACCTGTACCATTTCTATAAGTTATTTATTTTATTTAAAATAAAACCCTGCATATATAGCAATAATAAGTTTCAAAGACTGTTTTAAGATTTTTTAAATCTTAAAAGACCATTTTAAGATTATTTAAATATCCACTCATTTAATCCTTGTAACAGTTATGAGGTAAGTGCTATTATTGTCATTATCATTATTTCCATTTTACTGATGAGGACACTGAGGCTTGGAGAGGCTGAGTGACATGTCCATGCTGACTAAGTGGGCAAGCCAGGATTTATGCCCTGACCCTGGACATCTGGTTTCAGAGCCCATGCTCTGATGCAGTGCACCTGGCTGGGCTTCCTTTCATTATTTTAACATTCTGGTTAGAAAATGAGATACAATGAGCCAATTGAATTCAATAAAAATGTGAATATCCTAAGAATAAACATTATAAGAAATGTTAAATACCTGTGTGAACAAAAATAAACATTTTATATTTAGAAGTATTTTTAAAATGGGAATACATGAAAAAATGTATTACTTGTCTCATAATATTGAATATTTTAATGATTTTGATATTATCTAAATTAATTCATAAATGTATGTGATCCCAATCAGAATCCCAATGGGATTTTAAAACTTGATATAAATAAACCTAAAATAATGTTGAAAAAGTAAACAAACAAGAATAGACAGAAAATTGTTGGAAAGGAGTAATAAGAGAAGACAAGTCAGCCAGTGTCAAAAATCTATCATAATAAAAAATGAAATATATTAATAACAATTAAAACAGTATCTTACTGACAGTAGAAAGCCAAAAAATACTCAAAATACCTATTATTAAACAAAGTTAAATTTTTAAATACATGGGGTGGTAAGAAGTGAATTATACAAGTAATTGAGAAAAATGGGATATTTTTAATATTTTAAAACCCTGAAAATTAGATCACTACTTCATACCTTGTAAGAAAATAAATAGCAATTTAAATATATAATTTTGCAAATGTATTAAAATAATAAATATATTCAGAAGAAACTGAGAATAATAATTTTGGGAAATATTTCTAATTTGGGGTGCAGATAGAAGATGTCTGAAGAAACACATAAATAGTGATATCGTTTGGCTGTGTATCCCCACCCAGATCTTGTGCAGAGTCGTAATTCCCAGTGTTGGAGGAGGGGCCTGGTGGGAGGTGATTGAGTCATGGTGAGGGGGGGTACATTCCCTTTGCTGTTCTGGTGATACAGTTCTCATGATATCTGATTGTTTGAAAGTGTGTAGCACCTCTCCCTTCTCTCTCTCTTTTTCCTGTTCCCTCCGTGTAAGACGTGCCTCCGTCCTCTTCACCTTCCACCATGATTGTAAGTTTCCTGAGGCTTCCCTGGAAGCAGAAGC
Organism: Colobus angolensis palliatus; assembly: GCF_000951035.1. Classification (NCBI taxonomy): domain Eukaryota; kingdom Metazoa; phylum Chordata; class Mammalia; order Primates; family Cercopithecidae; genus Colobus; species Colobus angolensis. The sequence goes on from NW_012115110.1 coordinate 2,547,875, forward strand.
CTATACAACCTGCAGGACAGTAAGCCCATCAAACCTCTTTTCTTTAAAATTACCCAGTCTCAGGGAGATCTTTAAAGCAGTGTAAGAATGAAATAATACAAATATAAACAGCAAACACATAAAATATTGACTCTTAAAGCCAGGACCAAACCCGTGACAAGGAAACTAGTGTGGAACCAATCTCCATTCCAGGAGAAAAGAAATATCAAGAAAATTTTGCCAGTCACAGTCAAACTAAAAATTAAGCCAAAAACACGATAGCATTCAAGTTTCAATAGCTAACTGATACACTAGGCTCTGACAATTATGCCGCCTTTGTACCCATTAGAAGAAAGTATGTTTGGCAGAAGCCAGTGTTATTATGGACCAGAAGTCTTCAGGAAAAAGTGCTGAGACTTATTTCCGGAGGTGTCTGAGTGACTGACCTTCTCTGTGCTGCTTCAGCACTGGGGAAGAGTGAGGGGCCTCACGGCAAGAGGTGGTATGAAATACCAATAGCAATAATAATAAAATAATAACAAAGATTTAACTTATTGTCTAAAAAAATACATAATTATTGCATAATTAGATACATTATTACTATTTAACATAAATTTTTCTGTGTTAAATAATAAAAGGAAAGGAGCTTATAAATGCCATATTGTGATCATCATTGGTTTCCAATTTTCTTTTCTTTTTACTAAAAACAGTCAAGTCTCAAAGTAAGGGAGGACAACAGAGACAAGAGTGCAGTCACGAACAGAATCTTCATATAAACCGCAGGCTGACGTGATCTCATTACTGCCTAGGCATTTGAAGGACGTGTTTGGCCCGTGGAAGGAAGGACTCTAATCCTATTAACACTGAGGAGCTGAGATGCTCAGCTTCAGTTAGAACTTGGCCAAAGGATCTTGTGGAAACACAGGGGCTGGGTCAGGTGTTGCCAACCATTCCCAAGGCACGGTTCTTCCAACGCCCTCTGACTTCTAAAGTTATACTCAGTCCAACTTCACAGTGAGTTCTACATTTTATATGATTCATTTCATATTTCTTCTGTCAAAATATCCTTTCCTTGTGTTTTAACCATGTGACTTTCTCACATTGTCGGGGTACTGTCAGCGCCGGGAGAGAGTGCAGAGCCTCACTACTTCCGGTCTATAAATCATCTTATTGCAGAGAGGCCAAGACCAGCACTGGGAAGGAATAAGTGTATGAGGCCTGAGCGCTCTCGCCCTGCGGCGGGTCAGCAGACCTGCTTGGCCTTCCTGGGGCTTGGCTTTCTCAGTTGCAATCTGCAAAGAAGGACTAGAGCCACTCATAGGCCTCGAAGCTGGAAAGTTATTTGACATCATTGTGTTTGTGTTTTAATGACATTGTGTCCTTACAATTTGTATAAAGGAATAAAGAACGACTCTCATCTTTCAGAAAAGAATATGAACTACAACAATTTTTCATACAATCATTGTAATTTTTGCCACTAAAGAAAAGTGTTGATGCACAATACAACGCTAACTTCTTTGAAACCTGACTAGTTTCAGCTGTGTGTGAGATGAGGAAGGAACAAAATTACAGACTAAACAGAATCTTCATAGGACACAAACACATCCAATTCTTCTCTGTTTCAGTTGTGTGGACGGTGGTTTTACATACAAGGTAATGTGCCCACTTGCATTGCTTTAGTTTAAAGTTTATGCAATTTAGAAAAGGGTTATGACAAAATTTCATCCTTATAATCTAAAATGCCATTTGTTTCCACATGAGAAAGGCCCCTGGCTCCTTTCATGTTGAAAGGGCACTGGGCATGGGAGAGCATGCAGCCGTTAGGAGATACTCTCTCCCCGATCCTTTGCAAAGCACTTCATTTTTATTTTTAATTATTTTTTATTTTCTATTGAAACATCTACTTGATATTCAAAATGACCTCCTAAGTAATGAGAACCTCTGTCTGAAAGGAAACAAGTGCTAGCTGTGAATGGTCTAAATAATTTACAGCAACATTTTTCTGTGAAGGGCCAGATGGTAAATAGTTTAGGCTTTGCAGGGCACCCAGTCTCTGTTGCCGTGACTCAACTCTGCCATCGTGAAAGCATTCACAGACGATCTGCAAACAAATAAAACTTTATTTACAAAATGAGTCAGCTGGCCAGATTTGATCTTGGGCAGTAGTGAGTTTTCTGACCCTGGATCTAAACAAATGATGACAAAATTGCTTTCCTAAACTTTGACCTCAAAGTTAAGAGTGCTACGTTCTTGAAGGGTTGCAAAGTGAAGGACTTTGACCAAGGCTGGTGATTTGTTTTGACCCTTCCAATATTTGTTCTCAGGGTTACTTTGCTGGGACACCTTTGAATTGAAGGAACTCCATATACATGTTGAGATTTCCATTTTACCTTTAAAAATTAGGCAGGTCTGGGCCCCAGTACTGTATGGCAGCACCCCATGCACTGGCCACTCAGTGCCAAGAGTCCCTTTTAAGGCAGACATCTGTGCTCCAGTTTGCCCGGGCCCCTCCCCTCCCTCTCCATCCCTCTCTGAGATTGACAGGCAGTTGCGAGTTACTGCCACCATGTTTGATGGCCAGTCTCAAACTCGGTCCACTCGTGTGTTGCTCATCTCATCTCCCAATCTGGCCTCTATAGCCTGGACTCGGCCGTCCCTCTGTGTTACCCGGAGACATTCATACTGCAGGATGAGTGCTGAATTCCACGCACAGCTAGAGGGACTAGGAAACACTAGTCATTTTAAAGAATGTTGTTTCTTTCTTCACAATGAAAAGAGACTCATTAAGCACTGTTCTGGTCTTACTCTTTCTAAGCACTCCCTAAGAGTGAATCCTTTTACATCAGCCATTCTTTTTTTCCATTTGTTTGAACTTATAGAAGAGGCCCCTGGTTATCTCCATGTGATAGACTCGAAAAAATCTCACTCCCTTTCATGTTACACTGGACACAATTAGAAGTACGTAGAGATCCCCATTTATCAAGCATGCAGTGTACTCAGGACAAGGGAAATTCTGCAGGTAGGAGATTTTGGAGACTTCCATGCACTGCCCAACCCCTTTTCCAGGTAAGTGTAAGCTCCCTGAGGTGTGAGCTGAGGCCTACATTTGTTAGGCACTGGCAGAGGGGAAGGGTGGCGGGTGTTTTAAGGTCCATCCCAATGCCAGTCTTTATGTAAAAATATTTGCGCTTTGAAGAATGGTTTCAAATAAATGAATAAGAGAGGGAGTGTGTGTTGCTATGGAATGGGGATGCCCATACACAGCCGGGCGGTCTGGGGCTTCAGGACGGCCCTAGCAGGGCGCCTGCTGAGAGCTCTCCCTGGGTACCCACAGGTTCGTGACAGGCTGGGCAAAGAAAGAGCCCAAGACACCATTTCCCCCATTCATTCCCCTCTCTAAAGTGTGCAAAACAGGCAATGTCAAGCTAAGCTGGCTATGAAGGACACTGGAACCAAAGGACGGCTGAAGGCCCAGGACCTACAGAACGTGAGTGGTGGGAGAGCAGCCAGGGACAGGCAGGGCCACACGCACACACATGTGCAAACATGCACTCCCACGCGCGCAGTCCTACGGGCTCACAGCATATACTCGCACACACTCAGTCAGGTGTGGATGTACACCCGCGCACACCCAGGCACAAGTACACCCGCGCGCTCACACACCCCATCCAGCTACGCAGAACCCTGGCCAGTCCGAAGACCGCACACCTGCTGCCTCCTTGGCCACCCTGTGCACACAGTAGCTCGATCCACCCCTGTGGCGGCCGAGACCCAGGCCCATCCGCAGCCCTGAGACCTCCCTAGGGATTGCACCCAGCAGCCGGTCACCGGCACCCGCGGCCCGGCCAGTCGACGGCGGCCGTGACCCGGGGGCCAGGAGCGCCGCCACATCCCGGGGCAGATGGGGTGCGGGAAGAGCTTCCTCCTCGGCCTCCAGGTCTCCGATCACGCCGCAAACTCCAGAGCGAAGCACACGCCTTTAGAAGCAGGTCTGCGGCTCTCCCATGTCCGGGCGCCCGGTTTTCCGCACCCAGTGTCCCCACAGCTGTGCCCGGGCACAGAGGCGCGGCCCGGCCGCACTCCGCGGGCTACAGGTGTCGCGGCCTCTGGCAGCGCCGGTCCGTCCCCCGGGGTGGGAGCCCGCGGAGCGACTGCAGCAGCTGGAGTCCCGCCGAGTCCCCAGCCCCACGGCAGGGCAGGAGAGCACACTGGCCGGAGGTCCATGCAGAGCATCGCCGGCGCCGGTGCCCAGCAGCCTCTCCAACCTCGTGGTCCCCACGCGGGCAGCCAGGCACGGACTGCGGGCCGTGGGCAGCTCCATCCTCCCACGTCCTTCTTCCCTGGCACTGGCCGCAGTCTCCCGCCTTCCCTCTGCTCCCCTCTCGCCTCCGCCTCTGCGCCCCGCTGCCCTCGCCTCCTCCCCTCCGCTCTTTGTCCCTGCCCTCTCCCCTCCTCGGTCCTCTGACCCCCTCTGCCCTCGCCTCCTCCCCTCCTCTCTCCCCTGCCCGCCAGGACAAGAACCCACCGACTACCACTGGCAGGACCCTCATGGCCTTGCGCTCCCGGCCGGTGATCTTGGCCGCAGTCTCCCGCCTTCCCTCTGCTCCCCTCTCGCCTCCGCCTCTGCGCCCCGCTGCCCTCGCCTCCTCCCCTCCGCTCTTTGTCCCTGCC